>NW_011889715.1:219654-224044 GCF_000151845.1 Pteropus vampyrus
CTACTCTGTTGACCGGAGGATCGTGATGATGCAAAGAGAACGGGCTTACGCTTGAATTCTGTCTTATCCGAGGGCATCTTAATTTTCTCTAACCTCTCGGTGTTCACATTGATAGTGAAGGAACACTGAAATCATTTCAGGATATCTGAGCTTCAGATGGAAGCAGGACCTTCCAAAGTAGAAGTCATTAATAGAGGGACACGTTCGTGTCCATCCAAAAGAACCAAAGGCCAACATGAACGATGATCTTACTGGACGATGCGCTACTCAGAAGGGCACAGGTTACACGCAGTCTAAGCAAACTGTCCCCTTCTGAATAGGGCACCACACAGTACCGGGCTTCTCTGTGTAGGCCTTGCTCAGCGTCTACTGAAATCAAACATATTGTTTACATTGCTCTCTCAACAGCATCAATCACTATGTAAAATAATAGCATAAACGATGACTGTTAGAACTCTCTACCGTCCAAATTGTTACCATCAGTCGGAGGGAAATCCAACGCCGGCTCCGTTGAGCACAGAAAGAATGAGGAAGGTGCAATGACAAGTTTTCGCCTTCACACGAGTGCATCTGTAACTTCCATTACCTGAGGTGTTCACATGATTTGCATGAATCACTAGAATCATCTCAGGATACCTGAGATTCTGCTGGCTGTAAGGGTTCCTCAATTCAAGGCACTCAGCTCAAGGACGCAGGCACATTCTTCCAAAACGGTCCAGAGTTCACCAACGAAGGAGTTCTTGCCGAGTGTGGCTCTAGTCAAAAGGGAACCGATTACACGTACTCTCAGTGACCGAGACCTTTCTAATAAGGGAACAACACAAGGAATTGCTTTAATGTAGAGGTCCGGAATAGTCTCCCCCGGAAACTCAAATATAGTTTTCCCTTCTATCACACCTCGTCACAACACAGGATATTCTATTTCCATAACCTGAGACATTTTCAACACCATTCCACAAATCTCAGAAGCTAGAATTGGTGGGAATCCCTCACCTGCTCGCTATACATAAGGATAATGTCGATGCAGGGAGAACAAGCTTGAGTTTGTCTTCTTTCTTATCTGTGGCATTTTTACCTCTCTAATTTGCTGCTGCTCTCGTTGACAGCAAAGTATCACTCCTATCATCTCAAGATCCTGAAGACCACGTACCAAAAGGGCCCACCTGAATTAAATGTAGGAAAGGCAGGACACACACAGGTATCCTGACATTGGCTAAAAGCCACCGTGAAATGTATCTTTGATCACCCTCGACACCACATAATGATTGTTATCAGTAAATATTCAATACCACTCCAAATTGAAACCCACCCACATAGGCATCTCCTCGAGTCTTCTACGTCACACGAGTGATTACTAGAAGCCAGACGCAATGTTGTCTCTCTTGTTCTCTTCTACTGTGAGGGGTCTTTCTTTTCTAACAAGAATATATTCCTATTCTGACTACAAAAAGGGAAAACACTAAAATTACCTTGACTAGGGCCAGCATTTCATCCAGAGGCCTACATACCCAACAGAACACAAGGGAGCAAACTCAGTGAAACACGCTCAAGCCGCCAAAAACGTTGCCTTTGTTGAACATCGCTCACCTGAGAAATGCCTGTTCACATGTAGCAAAAGTGAACAGGCACATTCCTGGAGAAAGCGCTGCACACACAGTGGCTTAAGGGAAAAGACATGTCCAGACTCCCTTGAATTCTCAAGGCACGGTTATCTTTCTGATCCTTGCTCTAGTGCGAATCGCAGAAATTACATGTAGACCATGGATCGGCACCTATCTAATTAAGGCACCCACTACATGCTGGTTAGACCTGTGAGCAGAGGCGGACCAGTGAGCCTCTACTGAAATCTCAAGTAAGGTTTTCATTTCAATCCTCACGACATCAGAAAACTATCCAAAATATCTGAACGAACCAAGATATATGAAAACTCTACCCTCCACTAGCAAACTGCAATCGGTGGGAGGACCCTTTCTCACCTGCTTTGTTCACCTAGAGGATCAGGACAATGCAAAGAGATCAAGCTTCCACCTCTGTTCTCTCTTATCCTAGGGCGTCTTTATTTTCTCCCCCCTGTTGGTGTTCACAATGTTAGTAAAGGAACACTAAAATCATCTCAAATAGTGGAAGATTTAGATGGAAGCCGGGCCATCCCAAAAGGAAGGCTGGCAATGGAGGACTCGTGCGTGTCTACCCCCAAAGCCCCGGAGCCAACGCCAATGATGTTCATACTGAGCATTGCTATACTCAGAAGGGCTCAGGCATCACTCACACTAAGAAACCTGGCCCCTTCTGAGTACAGCATCGCACAGTGCCGTGGTTCCATATGTATGACTTCCCCAGTATGTGGTGAAATCACACATATCGTTTATATTGCTCTCTCAACAGCATCCATCGCTTTGTAAAATAATAGCATAAACAATGACTATTTGAACACTCTACCGAAAAACCCTTACCATCAGTCTGAGGGAATCAAACGCCGGCTCTATTGACGGAGAAACAATGAAGACAGGAAAATGACAAGCTTCAGGCTCTCTTCTCCTTGACCCAAGTGCATCTCAAATTTCCATTTCCTGTGCTGTTCACACACTTAGCAGTAATCACTAAAATCATCTCCTGGTACCTGACATTCAGTTGGCTGTAAAGGTTCCACAATTTAAGGAGCTCAGGTCAAGGATGCAAGCACATTCCCCCAAAATGGTCCAATGTCCACCAACGAAGGTGATATTGCTGAGCGTTGCTCTACTCAAAAGGGAACCAAGCACATGTAGTCTAACTGATCGGGACCTTTCCAAGAAGGGCACAACACAGGGCACCGCTTCAATGTAGGGAACCTGCCCAGTCTCCACTGGAATCTCAAATACTGGTTTCTCTTCTCTCACACCTTGTCACCACACATGATAATCTATTTCCAGAAACTGAGACATTTTCAACACCGTTCCTCAAGTCTCACAACTTACAATAGGTGGGAATCCCTCACCTGCACCTGCTACCTGGAAGATCACGACGATGCAGAGAGAACAAGCTTGAGTTTGTCTTCTCTCTTATCTGTGGCATTTTTACCTCGCTAACCTGTTCCTGCTCTCATTGACAGCAAAGTATCACTGCTATCATCTCAGGTTTCCTGAGACCCGCGTGACAACCGGAGTCCTCCTGAGAGAAAGGCAAGAAGGTCAGGACACAGGTAGGTATCCTCACATTGTCTCAGTGCCACTGGGAATGATATCCTTCCTGAGCAGTGCTCTACCCAGGTACCAGTGATTACTCGTTGTCTGAGACATCACTCTCCTTTCGGGTAAGGCACTGCATGGAGTGTGACTTCAAGGAAAAGGTCTTTCCCAAACCCGAACCCACTCTGAGATGTAGCTTTGATCACCCTCAACACCACACAATGATTGTTATCAAGAAATATTGTTATCAAGAAATATTCATTACTGTCCAAATTGAAGCCCAGCCACGTAGGCATATCCTCGGGTCATCTACGTCACATGAATGATTACTGGAATCCAGATGCAGTGGTGTTTCTCCTCTTTTCTTTACTGTGAGTTGTTTTTCTTTTCTAACATGTAGATATTCCCATTCCTACTAATAAAAATTACAAAAATTACCTTGAATAGGAGCAACATTTCTTCTACTGGCCTACATACCCTACAGAACTCAAGGGATGAAACTCAATGACAGGCACTCAACGGAACTTGGGTCCACACCTCCAAAAATCTTGCCTTTGTTGAGCACCGCTCACCTCAGAAATGCCTGTTCACATGTACTATAAGTGAAAAGGCACACTCCTGAGAACATTGCTGAACACACCGTGGCTTAAGGGAAAGGACGTGTCCAGACTCCCTTGAATTCTCAATCCACAGTTTTCTTTCTGATCCTTGCTCTACAGCAAATCGCAGAAATTACACATAGACCATGGATCGGCATCTACCTAATAAAGGCAACCATTACACGTAGGTTAGATGAGTGAGCAAAGGAGGACCAGTGAGCCCCCACTGAAATCTAAAGAAGGGTTCTCATTTCAATACTCACGGCATCAAAAAATTATCCAAAATACCTGCATATAGAGACGATGTGAAAACTTTTCACTTACTGAGAGACCTCAATCAGTGGGAGGGCACTTTCTCAACTGCTCTGTTGACCTGGAGGATCATGATGATGCAATGAGAACAAGCTTGCGCTAGTATTCTCTCATATCTGAGGGCATCTTTATTTTCTCTCCCCTCTTGGTGTTCACAATGTTAGTAAAAGAACACTGAGATCATCTCAAGTAACCCGAGATTCAGAGGGAAGCAGGGCCCTCTAGAATGGAAGGCAGGCAACGGAAGACACGCGCGTGTCCCCCCACAAAATCCAAGGGCCAACGCGAACGATGTTCTTACTGAGCGTTGCT
>NW_011889716.1:0-2095 GCF_000151845.1 Pteropus vampyrus
CTTATAGCCTTCCAGGGGGCCCAGCCAGCCAACCTGCTGCAGGGGACGGGCGGGGAGCGGGTTGCTGCAGGCCGCTGCCCTTTGCCAAGCCCTCCTGTGGCCAGACACCGGGCTGCAGTGCCTGGGTACAGACGGGAACCCTCGCGCAGAGGCACAGGGCTCAGGCCACATGCCAGGGGCATGGCAGATGCTGGCACCCAGCACTGCTGACCCCCAGCCCCACGCACTGCTCTGAGGCACAGCTGGGGCATGCGGGCACTGCCGGGACGGGTCTCAAGGCCAGAAAGGTCAGGTGGGGCCGTCGTCTGATGCCTGCACTTGGCCTTGTCCAAGGGGAGGGGCCGCCCTTCCATGCTGCAGTCACATCCTTCAGGGCCCGGCCTCACGTGAAGTACAGCACGTGGATCTTCAGGGCACAATTGGACAGCCGCGCACACGCGCTTGACCAACCCCACATCGAGCCCCAGGCGCGTCCGTCTCTGGGGAGTGCATGGCCTCGGGAAGCGGCACGGCCCCTACCACAGGCACCGTGGTCCCGCTCCTTACGGGTCTAGGCAGCTAACGAATGGGGCCAAGCAGCGTGCACCCTCCTGTCCCCGTCCCCGTCCCCTTCCAGCCAACGGGCGTTTCTGGGATCTACTCGCAGTGGAGTCCTTTCTACCGCAGAGGAGACGCCAGCGTGTGCTCACGCCCTCCTCGCTGTGGCACGCCCGGGCACTGTGCAGGTCTTGACTATCATGAACAAGGCCTCCGGAAACGTTCTGTGCGAGGGTCTGGGGGACCCGCGTTTTCATTTCTTTTGGGTAAACACCCGGGAGAGGAGCGGCCGTCACAGGGTAGGCGTGTGTCCAACCGCGCAAGGAACGGCCATTCTTCCGCGGGTCCGGCCGTTGGCAGGGCAGGGGGTCCCAGCTCTCCGCGGGTCCGGCCGTTGGCAGGGCAGGGGGTCCCAGCTCTCCCCAGCCACGCCAGCGCCGCCATCATCAGCCTGTGGCAGAAGCGCTATCGCCTGGAGGTTTTAATGTGTCTCCATGGTGACCGGTGTCGTCCGAAACCATCTTTTCATTTGCTCGTGGGCCATTCTTTCTCCTTCTTTGGCGAAGCAACCACTCACGTGTTTCGAAGTTTTCGTTGGGTTGTTTGTCTGTTTTCTTTCAGTTTTGTTGAGCTAGTACTGACACACGGTGCGCACGGTGTAAGTCTAAGGTCATTGCAGCAGATGGCCGTGACTTGCACATATTGCAAAAACGACCTCCACAGTGTTTAGTTAACATCCGTCTCTTCAAATCATTACAAAACAAGGCCTTTGCACCGTGATGAGAACTCTTAGGTCCTATTCTGCCCGCCGCTTTCGCCGTGCGGCCGTGCGGAGCCCGGTCTCCGTGCTGTCCGGGCCATCCCGGGCGCACCATCTCATACCTGAAGGTTGCACCTTTTTACCACCTTCTGGTTTTTTTTTGCTTCGTAATGATTGTGTATTCTGGATGTGCGATGTGTGTGCGTAGATAGATATACTGTTTTTTTTTTTACTTCCAGTCTATGGTTTGCCCGTTTCTTCCTTTTTTAAGAGCAAAGGAACCCTATCATTGTTTGAATTTGGGTAGCAGGGAGACCAAGTTCACACCATAAGCCATTGGGAAGGGGACAGGCAACGCAGCCCACGAGGTGTCCAAGGCTGGCGGGGCAGGTGGGCAAAGCCCGGGAGAAGGCAGGGCACAGCTGGACTCCGAATGGCGTATCAGGTGGACGCTTCGTCAGGTGCAAGTGACAGGGAACTCAGCTACAAACCGGGATTGATTCCTGCTGCAGTGAGGCTGGTAGGAAGTGGTCAGTCGCCGCCACCGGTTCGGCGGCTCAAGCTCGTCAGAGTCGAGGCCTTTTCTCCTCTTGTGATTGAAAGGGACAGCTGAATGCCAGCCACTGGGGCTTGTTACAGCAGGAAAAAAGAGGAAGCAGGAAGGACAAGGTCACGGGCGGGGCAGACCCTTAAAGAAAGAAAGAAATCCTTGGCCGGCAACCGTCTGGCAGGCTTGTCCTTGACCTGTTAATGGCCACAGCTGAGTTTCATGGATTAAAATTTAGTTCTTTTTTTTTT
>NW_011889716.1:5825-7370 GCF_000151845.1 Pteropus vampyrus
CCCTGGGATGCAGGGCCAGGTTAGGAGATGGTGGTTATGCTCCGCCATCTGCTGGGACCGTGGGACATAGGTGTTGACCTCATGCCTGGGGCTACAGTCTGCCGGTTAACCCGTGGGAAAGATGGCCCTCGTTAACGACCGAGGATGGCTTTGCTGGCTTCATTGTGGTCTCTTGAAGATCAAGGCCGCCTGGGGGAGCCCGGGGCACGTGGGCAGGGGGTGGGGGGGGAGACCATCACCAAACCTCAGCCCATGGCAGGGTGTCTCCTTCCTGCACTGAGCTGCGGAGCCGGCCCACCGGGGACACACTCTCCGGGTGACTCTCTCCGCCTCGGCGAGGTGGCCAACAGCACGGGAGGGGTGGAGATGGACCCGGCGGGCTGGCCGCTGTCCTGGGCTTCTGGTCTGGCGGCTGGGCGGCAGGGGCTGCGGTCCCAGGAGGAGAAGCGGTGACCCCGAGGGCAGTAGCGGGCTGGGGTGTTCCTCCCGCTGTCCGGCACATGGTTCACAGAACCACTCTGACCCCAGCCCCTAAGTCCCCGTGGGCCTCGTGAGAGAAGAATGCCCTGCTTTATCCTCAGGCGGGCCTGGGTCTACAAGCTGGGGGGCCTGGGCGGTGCCCACAGGGCAGCGGTCAGTGGTCCCTGCACCCTCCTCTTCTCGACCCAAGCGCCCAGTGGGACTCGAGGCCGACTGGGCATGGGCACAAGAGATGGGGGCCCCGGGCACCTCTGAGGTTGGGGGCTGGGTGCCCTCGCTGAGGGGAGGGGCGTGGTGCCAGAGCAGGGTGGGGGAAGGGCAGGGTGGGAGAAGCTGGCATCCACCTTGGACGTGTTGAATCCGAGGTTCCCTCGGCCATTTCAGGTGTCGTGCAGGCAGCTGGCCCCTCCTCCTGCTTTTGGATGAGGTTTCTTGGGTCCCACCAGCGACAGAAATGGCCTAATACAGCCGAGATGACCTTGACCAGCTGCCCACGTGGCTGCTATGTGCGAGAGGGGCCCGCTCTAGCCAGGGACTGGGGAGGGGCAGGGGTAATGAGCCTGGGTCTGGGATGGCTGCCCGCTGGGAGCTTCTGCGAAGAGTCACCTCCAAGGGTAAAGGGGCAAGGAAGACTCCTGAGGGACCCAGCAGGGTGGGGCCTGGGCGCCAAAGACATTTGGGAGTCATAAGCGTCCAGAGAGCACTGACACCGGGAACCCCCAAAGGAGGGACCTCACGGGTAAAACCCAGGCTGGTGGGCGAGGCTCCGCCAGGCCCCCGGGACTCGAGGGCAGGCGAAGGCTGAGGTGGGAGGGCGCAGCCCCGATGGCCCCCTCATGCGGGGTCACCTTCTCTGTGTGAGGTGGGGTCGCAGCCCCTGCCGGCCTGCCAGCTGCTTGCACTCGGCGTGGCGCGTCCTGCCTGTGCCCGCGGGGAGTCTGCTTCCCACCGTCGGGGTCCGGGGGTCATCGGGGGCCCGGGGGGTCTCGTCTCGCGAGCCGGACCCGTGATTGCATTTCCGCGAAGCGGCCGCCTGGAGGGTTTCCGCCAGCACCGCTCAGCGCG
>NW_011889716.1:8590-12587 GCF_000151845.1 Pteropus vampyrus
CTTTAAAGGAACTTAATAAAATTCACACTCGGCCATGCGCAACAAGCGACGTTACGTCCAGCATCCAGTCAAAAGCCACTCGATAAGCAAGATGTAGAAATATTGACGCATAAACAGGAGAAAAATCAGTTTGTAGAGACAGATGCAGAAATGACAGAGATGGAAAATGCAGACGAGGATGTTAAAACGCCACTTCTAAGTATGTTCCATGTGGTCAAGGATTTAAAGGAAAATATGAACAGAATGAGAGAACAGATGAGACACAGAAATTGCCAGTGGAAACCGCAGCAGAGACGGAACGCACAGCATCTGGAGTGAATGTCCCCCCGGTGGAGATCGGCAACTGTAGGAGACGAGCAGCTTCGTGTCAGGGTTTGAAGGGGCGTTGGCAGACCGCGGCCTGCGGGCCAGGCCCGGCCTGCAGGGTTCGAGTTTGGCTGGCACGCAGCCACGGCCGTGTGCTTACGTGTGGCCCGTGGAAGTTTTCAGAACATGACATGGAAGCTGCAGCGGTGGCCGTCTGGCCCACGAAGGCTGGCGTACTGCCAACGTGGCCCTTTACAGAGAATGCGCTGGCCCCCGCTCCCAAGTATTCACCCCGCGACCTCCTTACGCTCTCGATTATAGAGCGAAGCCCCTGTTTCTCCACGATAACGCACATAGTCGTTTTTGAGCCAGTCGGGTTTGAAGAATCCCAGATCGGTAGAACGTGCACGGTGGCCGCGGGTCACACCTCGGGCGCGGCGGGAGCCGAGAAGAATGCTTGCAGGAGCGGCGGGCGCTGCCGCAGGGGTCCTGCCGCTCGGCCTGCGCTGCCCTGAGCACCAGGGGCTCTGTCCTGCTGGCTCTCGGGGGCTTCCTTGCCCCCCACGGAACAAGCCCCCTGGCGGGCGTCCGCCTGGCCCTGGCCTGAGGTCGGCTCCGCCCATCCCGAGCGGATGCGGGAGGAGGGCGAGGCCGCCCTCCATCCCGCCGTGCGTGGCGGAGTCTCGTCCCAGCGCCCGGCTCTGGAGAGAGAGACGGCCTTTCTTCCCCACGGCGGCGTCTCCTCCGCTTCGGCCCCTCACCCTCTCTTTTCTCAGTTTTTAGCTGACATCTATAATTTGGAAAGCCATAAAAATGAATAGAGATGAAATATTAGAGGCCGGCAGTAAGAAAAAAGCGTGAACAAAGAGGCTCCCGGCGCCCCAAAGTGCTTTCGTCTGCGTGCTCGCCTCGGCCCAGTGACATCGCCGCGGTCGCCAAATTGGCCATTTAAAATTCAAAAGCCCGTGTTCCTGAAGCATGGCTTCCTCCTCTCCAGATTTATGGGGCCATAGAGAGGCGCCCAGGGTGCCTCTGGTTTCTTTTTTAAGGATGATCTACAGTGAGGTGACAGGCTCCTCCCGCCGAGAGCACGCGCTCACTCAGCGCAGCAGCGAGGTTGGCGGGTGTGGACTCGGGGCCTCCGACTGCTGGGCCGGCCTCCCCTCCCAGCTCACATCTCGGCCTAGGCTCCCGCCCCCGTGGGATGAGGGCCGGAGTCGTGTCCACGGGTGAATGTGCCCTGGAGAGGAGCGGAATCCCCATCCGCGGGGACAGCTGGTGGGGCTGCCTGGCCTGGCCTCTGGGGCACGGAGGGTGCCCAGCTGAGGGTGTCCACCTGAGCTCAGCTGGCTGCCCCGTGCAGGGGCGCAGACAGACTGGGCAGGCCACGGGCTGAGGCCGGAGGCGACATTTGGGCAGGCACGTGCTGCTCGTGCCGAAGAACTTCCTGGCAATCAGAGCGATGTAAGGACGGGGCCCGTTTACCATGCGGGCCTGATTATCCTCCGGGTCTGGTGAGGCCGGCAGATCAGGAGACGGTGCCACGGGAGGACAGCTTGTGTGTCACAGATCCTGGGGCACGGGACACGCTGCACCACACAGGGACACCCGGGGAAGAACCAGGGTTGATCTGAGAACGGGTGAGCCCGGGACAGGGGCCCGATCGTGGTTCCGTGAGCAGGAAGGGGTGAGGTGGGGAAGCAGGCTTGAGACTGGTGAGGGCGAGTGGTCTCAGTGGGCCGTGGGGCACAGGGGCTGCCCCCGGTCGTCCGCAGCCTGGACCTGGGCGTTGAGGGCGGCAGGACAGTGGCCTGGAGTGTGAGAGCCTTAGAGCAGTGCTGAGAGTGTGGGACCTGGGCTGGTTGGCCTCTGGGGGAGTCTAGTAACTGGGCAGCCCTGGGAGGGGTCCCCAGGGGTGAGAGTGTCGGGAAGCCGATAGCATGGAGAACGCAGGGTCCGGGCGTCGCTGTGCCCGCCCCTCCTCTGATGGGCCATCCCCCGTCAGTGACACTGCAGGGAGCTCGTCCCCGAAGTCACCTGGGCTCTGGCCACTGCTGCTCAAACAGCTGCCCCTGCAGAAGTCTGCAGTCTAGGGCCATGGGACGGCTCCGAGCTGCAAAGAAGGGGCGGGGAGGGGGCCTGAGTACGGGGACCTGAGTTCGGGGACCTGAGTTCGGGGACTGGGACGCGAACATGAGCCGTGTGCTAGAACCCCGGGCACGGGCGAGGCATTGGTCACTCGCCGGCCCCGAGAGAAGCTGCCAAGGGGGAGCTCAGGTTGGCCATAAAAAGGGAGTGAGAACATCTGAACGTGCGTCTAGGGTCAGGGCTCAGCCCGAGGCCAGGATTCAGGCTCAGCCCGAGGCCAGGAATTTGGCTCAGTCTGAGATTAGAATTCCCAGTTCAATCTGAGCCCATGACCAGGATTCGGGCTGAGACTGCCATTCGGTGCTGGCGGGGTCTGTTTTGGCTGCTTTTCTCAGTGTGAAGCCACCTGGCTGTCATTTACTTTACGGACAGGCCTCTCTGTCGTCTCTTGAGCCCCTCTCAGCCCTGGCATGGTCCGCTCTGGGCTGGGCCACCTTCTCTGCGCCCCAGCCCCGGGCTGCATGGGGCGTCCAGCGGTTGCGTCATCCTTGGTGTGGCCGGCCCTGACTGCAGTTTGTCTGAACCCTGGGAGCAGATTTGGTCACCTGTGGGCCTCGAGTCCAGCACAGCGTGGCAGACAGGAAGAAGCTCAGAGACACGAGTTCAGTCCCCAGTGTCCACTGAGCACCCCTGGGTCCCGAGGGACCTTGGATCAGGTGAGGGGTTCACCTGGGATGGGCAGAAGCAAGATGGAGACAGGCAGCCAACAAAGCTTTCGTGGCGAGCCTGTGGGCGGGGAGCCGAGGCCCCCAGAGCCATCTGAGGCTTGACTGCCTGGCGGGCTGGGGCACCGGGAGGGTCACCACCTCTGCTTGAGGCCAGCTCCGGGGACGGGTGACTCGCAGGCATTTCAGGCCTATGGCAGGGACAGTGAGTCCTGGTGAATTCGGCAAAGAAATGTAGACGCTGCAGCCGGAGCCCCGTGTGTGTCGACGGGTACAGGCGAACCTCGCGAGCCCCGAGCCCTCGGCCTCTGGAGTCCCGGCGCCCCGCTCTGCAGAGGTGGGCTGGGACCGGCCAGAGCCCAGGGCGAGGCGGCAGCCCCGGGGGGCTGGACTGCTCCCCCCGGCCCCTCAGGCGGCCGAGGCCCCTGGCAGAGCCTCGAGTCTGCACTGCACCCCCTCCTCTTGCTTTTAAACTTTAATTATATAATAAGTGACGCCCTAAAGATCCATCATTAAATTTTAAGCCTTTGTAATAATAGCAGTTTATTACATTTTGATGACTTTATAACTCTGCTTCTTTATTATTTGTTCCCTGGTATTTTATGACGCACAGCGAGGGTTCTGAGGCCTCGTTCGGTACCAGACGACCGTTAACACGTCTAACCGCCACGCGGAGGCTGGGGTCCCGGGAGCACCCGCGTTTCAGGGGCGGGGGACCCGCCCGGCTTACGGTGGGGCCGCAGCGCGTGTCCTGCCGTGTGGCCCATCGTGGAGGGGTGTGCCGGCGGCGGCACCCGGAGGTCATGGTGGGCCGTCTGAGGTGATGCGGCCCCTCAGCCGCTAGCCCTGAGCCGCCCGGCCTCGCTCGACCCCCGCCC
>NW_011889716.1:13894-18109 GCF_000151845.1 Pteropus vampyrus
CCCTGAGCCGCCCCGCCTCGCTCGACCCCCGCCCACCAGGGCGACGGGCCTGCCGGTCTGCAGACGGGGCTCCCGAGCCTGCAGGGGGGCTCCTGGGCCGCGGGTCCGGCCACTGGTTTGGGTCGGAACAGTGGTCGTGCGTCCTCCGGCGCACCTCCCGAAGGCGCCCCTTTCACTCCGGTAAGGACTGGCTCGCTGCCCTGACGCCCTCGAGGGCTCACGTTGTCCCTTTATTCAGCCTGCCCTCGGTCCGCCCCCCACGTGGCGCTCGCTGACCCTTTACCCGCTGTGATTGTGCCCCGCAGGGGCTCAGATGGGACTACCTTGCCACCGCAGACGGGTGGGCTGTGCCCGGGGCTGGCCGTGCAGACGTCGGCGTGATGCCAGCCTCGGGGCCGCCTAAGTGGCCGCCTCTCCGCCCTCTCCCACTTGTCCTGCCTCGGGGCCAGCTTTCGATTCGGACGAGGCGGGGAGGTAGATTCAAGAGCGGAGGCCGTCAGAGCCTCCCTCTCGCCGTGTCACCTGGAGAGGGTGTCAGGCCCCTCGCACACCCCAAGTCTGTGCCTCCGACTTGAGATGAAGAGACCAGGTGGCCCGCATGAGGGCCAAGGCCAAGTCGCCTGTTTCTGGAACTTTGCGAAGGAAGATGCCGCTCGGATGCTGCCAAGGACGACGTGTTCTAACCATCGGTCAATGTTTTGCAAGTCACAAATTCTGCAACAAAGTGACATGAAGGGATGGCTTTTCCGTGCCACGGCGCTGCCCTGCTGGGGCCCGCTGGAGCGGAGTAAGGACTGTGGCCGAAGGAGACGTCCCCGCACCTCCGCGGCCAGGAGGAGACGGCAGACACTCAGGCGACAGCCGGTCAATCATAATATCGTGTGCTTCTTATGACGGATGGATGTGCTGGCTCCTTCCTTCCTTCACCAGCTCACCCTTGGCCCGTGATCAGCGCGCGGGTGAGTCGGACATCCTTCCGTGGCCTCAGGTGTCACCCGCATGCTCATGACTCCCTAATCTTTTTCATGAGCCGCGGACCCATGGATGGACCTGACCGCCTCTCTGCTCGCACATCCAGGCACCCCAGATTCGAGGTGCAACTTCAGCTTACATTCTCCACCCTGGACGGCACCTCTGCCTTTTTGGGGCGGCGGCATTGAGCAGGGGAAAGAGAGAGACCGTGGGCAGTTCCACAGCCTGGCCACAGCCCCACCTGCTGCCATGCGGGGCCTGCCATGTATCATCGTCTGGGAAAGCTGAGCCCATATAAGGGCAGCAGGGGACGAGAAGGCGTGTGCCACAGTGACAGCGCTGTGACCGCATCGTCCTGGAGACAGAGTGGGAGTCGGCGGCCCACAGGAGGCGGGCCCCGAGGCCCTGAGGCTGGGGGAAGGAGCGAAGGGCCCCTGGACTCTGAGTCCGGAAGTGACAGGGTTGCCACTGGGCGGGACAGATGTATTTCCAACAGAAACAAGTCCGTCTGCTCCCTGGACCAGTCACTGTTTTTATCTCAATATGGGAGGATCTGCGGCAATAAATCCTTGGATAACGGCTCCACTGTCGTCCTAAAGTTTGTCCAGTGAGCTCCAGGGTGGGGTGGGTGGGGCTAACGAGCGGGCTGCAGGGGCAGGTGGGGCTCATGAGCAGAGGGTGGGCACGTGGTTGTCCCAACTGGACTTGTCTAATCTCCTCGTATGTTCACGTCCGCAGCAGATCTAAGAGAAGCTGTGGTCACCTCAGAGGACACGGACAGAATGAACTGCTGCCCCCTTTGTGGGGAAGCTCTCGGATCATTGGAGAGACGAGGGTGACCACGCGCGGCATCACTCCGGGCTCCCGGTGGAGCTACAGGCGCGATTCCATGAAGCCAGGGCCTCGGGAGTCGCCCACGCTCACGGCTCCTGCTCGACAGGGCGCTGAGGGTCCCACCAGCGTCACAAAGAGGAATGGGGGGGTGGGGGGCTGGAAAGGAGACGCAGGTTACCCTTTATGCAGACAACGTAAGTTTCTGCATAAAACAATTCTCCAGGAAACTGTAAATTAGAGCTGATCAGGTTTGCTATAAGGACATGAAAACGCCACAGCGTTGCTCCCGTACGGCCAGCACGAACTGGGGACGCCCCAGAAAAGACAGTGCCTGCAGCGGCGGCGGACTCTGAGGCGCTAGCGGAGGATGACGACGTGCGGCATCCCGGGTGACGAGAAAATGGGAAAATTCCATTGGAGGACGTGGACAGAGATTTAACTATTGGAGAGAGAGACTCTGAAAAGAAAAACTCAGTTAGATGTTCGGTTCTCCTTGAGAACAATCTAGAAATTAAATGCGATTTCATTTAAAATCCTAACGGCATTCCTCAGAGCACCCGATCGGGGAGACCGCAGGGCCAGGAACCGTCGAGGCAAGCTCCATGACAGCACAGACAGCACAGCGACCCGCTCCGCCAAACACCACGACTCCATCCAGCACGACGACGGGGCAGACGAACAGAGCAGGGAGCCGCCGGGCCTGCGCGCACCCGGGGACGGTGCACACCAGGGGGCTCCACTCATCAGCAGGGACAGGCGGTGACCGGGCAAAATCGTTCAGGTCATGATCCACCACGGCACGGAGAGTAGATATGTCAGGTGGGCTCAAGTCGTGCACGGAAGCAGAACTTTGAAACAGAGGAAACCACGGGCAAATGGCTTTGGGATGTCAGGACACAGAAAAGCTTCTTCAGGAAAGACAGACCATCAAACTGAAGTTGGACGACTTTGGCTATCTCGCAAGTAGCTTCTGTGCAACAAAAGGCACCGTCAACCAAAAGTTACAAGACAAGCCACAGACCAGGAGGACATACCTGCCATAAACAGCAGACAAGCAGTCATCGTCCAGCACATAAAAAGAGCTCACGTGAATCCATAAAAAAAGGGCCAGTGTGAAAACAGGCGGAGGATGGGAACGTGCAATTAGCAGGGGAGAAACGGAACGGCCAATGACCATAAAAAGAGGTGCCCTCTCCCCAGTAACCAGGGAGGTGCAAATTAAAGCAACGATTTCACATTGTCATATCAACAGAGGTTGAGGATGGCAGCGGAATCTCAGACCGGCTCCGCCCATTGGGGGTGCTGTGTCTGCTCCTGGTGAAGGCGGAGCCTGGAGGTCCCAGCACCCCTAAATCCCAGCTCCCGTTCCACACTCTGGAGATGTCATTGCACTTTGCACAGAAACAGGGAGTGTGCACGGCCACCGTGTGCATGACGCGGCCCATCGGAACAGTGGAAGGCGTCAGGTGGGGACGGACGGGCCACGTGCAGCCTGTCCCCACCTTGGAGGGAGTGAGTGCTGCCAGGCTGACACGGAGGCGCCCCAGCTCGGAGCAGACCCCGCCACCTGGCTGCGTGACGTGCGGGGATGGGGGAGGCACACGCTACGCACAGTTTGATGCCATTCGTGTAAAGTCTTTGCTAAAACAAAAGTGTCCCCACCTACAACCCCCGCCTGAAGCAACCGTGGCAGAAGCTCACGTTTGTTAGGTCTGGGGATCTGCATGAATTATCCTGTGTCACTGAGAAGTAGGAGGAAACAAAGGCCTGTAGCGGGTGCTTGGTGGGGGTGGGGCTCAGAGACCCGCCGGAAATGGGGGGGATAGGAGCCCACGCAGAAAGGCGGGGGGCGGGACCGCTGAGTAAGCCTCAAGGACGCTCATTCATTCAACGAATAATAATCGAACACCTGTGAGAGTCAGGGCCCGGGGACTCAGCCCGCCCCCTTCATGAAGCCAGGTGGGCAACAACCCAGCAAAGCGGATCGGGAAGATGGGTAGGAGGGCGGAGGGTGGGGGCCGAGCAGGGTGGGGCCTGCTGTGACGTATCCCAGTGGAGGGCAGTGAAAGCCACCCCTGAGTGCAGGGGCGCAGGCATGCTGGGGAGAGACGGGGACCGTGGGGTGGGGCAGGGGTCAGCACAGCAGCTGGAGCTGAGTCAGGAGGCTGTGTCCCCTCCCCCTACAGATGCCGGCCCAGGGGTCTCGCGAGATTGGACCGGGAGATGGAGAATTCTGGCTGAGCCGGAACCTGCCTTGAGCGGTGGGTGGAGGGTGACATTCGGGGAGCTGAGAGTCCACGGGACAGGCGGCCCTTGAGATGGCCGGGAACACCCTGGGGGCCGCGTTAGGTGGTGGGGTGGTCTGCAGGGTGAGGGCAGGACAGAGGGAGCTCGGAGAGGGAAGAGGGC
>NW_011889716.1:19126-26153 GCF_000151845.1 Pteropus vampyrus
TGTGCCGGTGGGAAACCCGAAGGCACGGGAAACCGCTTTTCTCGGCGCAGCCCTTCGCAGAGTCTCAGTGCTCTGTGTGCCTTCGGAGCTGCTCGGAAGGGACTGATACCGCGAAGGTTTCTAGAAATTTCCACTGGTTCCAGCGCACCCCGCGTTCCCAGCCTGTGGCCCGCAGGACGCTGCCAGCTCTCAGGAAAGCCCAGACGGGGTTTCTGGGTCCTGCCTGGCCCACGGCCAGCGAGCGTGGGCCGAGCCTGAGCGCAGACGTAAATCTGGACTGACCCATGCGGAGGGCAGGACCCGCTCTCTGTCCGGGCCCCGCGCCCAGCCCACCGTCCAGGCCCTGCGCGCCCGGGAGCTGCCCTCTCCTGGGACCCAGACGCCTTGGCTGGGGGGAGGGAATCACGAGGGTAGAAACCAGTTCGCACCCTTCCCGCTCCCCATATTTCCAGCTGCTCCGAGGACACCCCAAAGCCGACGCTGAGGCCCTCCGGGGGAGGGGCGGTGTGCGCGGGACACCCCGGCGCAAACACTGGACTCGCCGTTATTTATTAACCTACGCGGACCGGTTTCCGCTGATCACTCACTAATCATTCCCCATAAACGCAAGGGCCGGCGGAGTCCCTCGGAATCAATACGGTGGTAAGTTCCCCACCTAAATCACGGCACCCAGGATTCTTGAGTAAACCTTTCCGTAGTTTACAAAGGCTGTTGAATTTTATAGTAAGTGTTTTTCAAACCGAGCTGGATTCTAAACAATCATGACTTTTTAATGTGGCTCTGTGATTACATTGTCATGGTGAAATACAGGGGTCCCCGGCTGCATGGGGAATGAGCCTGGCATGGGTGACGTGTCGGCAGCCACAGGTAAAGCAATCTTCATAAATCACCCTCCAATCCGCCCGGCCTGGCAGGCGGGACTGGTGCGGATGATGCCGCTTAAATGTCAGTGGACGATTTGTAAACAAGCGTTTCCTTTTGTTCTGGAGCCAGTGGCCACCGCCGTTGGCCAAGCCTCCCGAGTCAGCCTGCCTACACCGGTCAGGGCCACCAGCCCACACGGCTGCTTGTGTGGGAGTGAGTGAAGGGAGGTCACACTGTGGGAGCCGCGCGGCCAGCGTCCTCGGCCCACGCGGCCAGGGGCTGCCGTCCTGGGCAGCGCAGGCGGAGGACGCGTCCTTGGGCACAGCCGTCGGGAAGGGCGTGGGGCTGGTCCCCCTAATGAGACGGTGCTCCTCTGCATTCTGTCCCTCCTTGCGGGGCTTCAGTGACTCCAGGCCTTACCGGGAGGGGCCCAGGGGCCGGTGGGGGCTGGCCACGCCAATTCTGAGCTGCCCTGGGCCCCTCCTGGGCTGGGCCTGTGCTGGGCACTGAGCAGGACCCAGAGAGGGACGAGGCTCGGTGACAGCAGGTTTCTCTCCAAGGCCTTCAGGCCACCTGGGGTGGGGCAGTCGGGGAGATGGGAGGGCAGTAGGGCTTGCGGCGCGGGGCCCTGGAGCTGAGAGCCCCTGACCGCTGTGCCCCTCACTCCTCAGGCTGGGGACTCCCGTGACCCCCTTTAGTCTGGCCTTGGGCTCAGGCCAAGGTGAGAGGTGTCTGGGGTGGTAGGCGCATGGGAGGCACCCCACCTGGACCTGCCGACCAGCGGCTGCTGCTTCCCTGCTGCTCCGGCCTGGGCTGTCACCTTCTCGGCGCTCCTGGGGACCCCGGCGGGCCTGGCGCACCTGCGCGCATGGCGCCAAGCCCGGCTGTGGCAGGGGACTGGCCTTCGGGGAGTTTGCAGAAGGTGCATGCCTGGCCTTCCGGGGTCACGAGCCACCGTGTGGTGACTATTCCAGTGGCTTCTGCAGCAACACAGGAGAGTGGAACCCCCAACACCTATTTCCCGGGGCACAGGCCTTTCCCAGGCCCTGGGTGTTGCACCCAGTCAGAGGGAGGGGTCAGAGAAGGGCCGAGGGTGGGGAGGGGCCTTTAATCTGCTCGCACCCACTGGGCTCTTTATGAAGCCTGGTTTCTCTGCTCAACTTGCCGCCCCGATACTCACTGCTGGGGCTCCCCGGGACCCCATCCCCTCGTGCGGGTCCTGAGGGGCTCTGTGAGCTGCCCATCTCTTGGTCTGTGTCCCGAGGGCAGCAGCGTGGACTGCGGAGGGGGTCACTTTGCGGGGTCCCCTGTGAGCAGGTCCCCATGGAAATGCTGAGGGGTGAGCTGAAGGGGCTGCCACGGGGGCCGGGCAGGACGGGGGAGCAGGCCGTGTGCATGGGCCTCTCATCCTCGAGACCGTCCAAGGGGTTAGGAGGGTCAGTGACCAGGCCATCCGCCCGGGGGGCGGGCTGGTTCTAGCCACGATCCACTGGCTGGGGGCCTGAGGTCCCCAGGACAGCTGCCCCTCGGTGAGCCCAAGGACGCCCCTGGACGCCTGGGTGGCCCCGATGTCTTCGGTCGGGCAGTAATTTCGTGGGCTGCCGACAGCAGCCACCGCCCGAGGAAGGCGTCGGTGGCCCCGTCACAGACGGGAAGGGCCCGGCACTGGGAGGTGGGGTCCTCCCCTTCTCGGTCAGGGGCTCTCTGTGCCTTGTGGTGGGGGTGGGGCAGGGCCGCCTGTGCGAAGGTGTGACCCGGAGCAACGGCAATGCCGGCGCCAACCTGGCACCGAGCAGGTCCTCACTACACCTGAGGCCCAGGGTGGCAGTGACCGACTGGACCAGCCTGAGGCCACATAGCCAGGGGCTGGGGTCCAAACCCCGGGGGACATAGGGCCCGGGCCCCCTGCTCACGGCCCCTGGACCTCGCTGAGCTCCCGCGGGAGCCAGGATGGGGACGCTCCTAACGTCACGGAATTGGCGAGAAAATCAAACGCGTCCTCGACCCGCAGGCGGCTGGACCCACGGGCCGGGCCGCGAGGCTCCTTTTAAGGTATTTTTTTTCCTTTTAGGTTTTTAACTGGGCGGTTTCGAGAGGGAAGAGGCCCTTCAGGGCTTCGGGAGCCAAATGGTCACGGTGGGCGAGGGCCGGGAGTGACCCTTGGGAGCACAGGCGGCCACCTCCGGGGGCCGGGCACGCTGGAGGCCACTCGTCGGAGCAGCATCTGGACGCACGATCTACGCGCCGACTCCAAATCCGATTTAACAAACGGCTCTTATTAACGCCGGGCGGCGAGCGTTTCGTTACGAACACAGATGAAATCCTCCCCATCCACATACGCGATCTGCTCCCCGCACCTAAGCGGGAGGCACCGACCTAACGGGTAACGGTCTAAATTATGTATTAAACTCAATTACTTTTTATTGCCGCTTTCCAATTAGGGCCCCCTGATTGACTCTCCGCGTGGGGACTGCTCCCGGCCGTACCCGGTCCCCACACGCTGTCCCCCCCACCGTAATTGAGTGTGTGGCGCAGGTTGGCGGCTAAATTGCCCGTCTGCGGAGTCGCTCCCGGCAAATGCGCCTGACGCTGAAGCGTCTTCCTGCCTCGGCCCTGAGCTCCCTGCTCACCCTGGGCGGGCTCCGGGGGCCGCCACCGTGACGAGCATCTCCGCTTGCTCGGAGTTAACTGTCCCCTGTCCCCGCCAGGCGCTGGCTGGCAGGCCCTCCGTCTCAAACGCCCCGCCAGCCCAGCCGCCCCTGGTAGCTGAGGGTTTTCCTTCTGGGAACCCACGCGCCTCTGAAAACGCGTGTGTGTCCTCGTCTTTATCCATCCCGGCCTCTTAACAAACTGCTGTAGACCCGGGTGGGAAGTGGCTTACAAACAGGATTTATTTCCTGCAGTTCTGGGGGAAGTCGGCAGATTCGGTGTCTGCTGCGGACACGTCTCCGGGTTCGCTGACAGCGTCCCCTTGTGTGTCCTCACGTGGCGGGAGGGCAAGGAGCTCTGCGGGCCCCTCTTATGTCGAGGCTCTGACTTGATCATGAGACCCTCCTCCCAGGACCTGTCCCCTCCCAAGGCCCAGCTCTGACACGGTCACACTGGGACCGGTTAGGTTCCCTCGTGGGGGTCGGGAGTCGGGGGTGGGGGGACACACACGTTCAGACCGTATTTCTCTAAACCAAGAACATTTTAAAAGATGGCATAGACCCCGAGCACTGCAGAACTATTCTCCAGCAGGTGACGCTGTGACATCATTACTGCAGACACAAATGGCTCTGACGTGGCAGGAGCCCAGTTTCTGGCCCCTGAGCGCTACCAAGTGGCTGTCCCTGTGCTGGGCCCCTAAGGGCCACAGGCAAGGAGGTGGTCCAGACCAAAGGGCCATGGTCTAGGAGCCAACGCCAGGCAGGAGAGGACCCTGAGGTTGGAACAGTCAAGGAATGCTTCCCGGAGGAGGAGGCCTTTAGGTCATAGCTCGGTGGCACCTGAGAGAGACAGCCGGGCCTCCACCTGGAGCTGCAGCCCTCTCTGACACGCATCTCTGGGGCAGCCTCAATGCCAGTGACAGACTGGACAGCACTGTCCCCGAGGCCCCCAGCCTGCCTCTCACAGGCCCTCCTGGTTGCTTTGTGTTTGTTTGATGAATTTCTCGATGCTCTAGAAAGAAATTAATTTTACTCCTTCCTCCAAGCGGTCATTAGAAAAGCTTTTAATGAACACAGTAAAACCCAACTAATTATCGCTATGGCGTTTCACTCTAAATAAAATTGGCAGGAACCACGAATATGATGCGTATAATTCTCCTCAGCTTATTAAAACCCACTTATCACACTTTATCCTGGAGGAGACCGATCCTACTAGTCTGTGGTAATTTAACTGATACTTCCTCACTGCACCCAGCATTTAAGGAGAATTTACTGATATCAAAGCCATAATGCGCCATGTGGAGGTGGCCTTGCGTTCTAGCCACTTTTCTTGCTGGAGAACGGGGACTAGACTGAGTCGGCTCGGACTCGGCGTTAGCGAGAGCCCCTTCCCGCTCAGGGTCTGCACCGCGCGCTCCAGCCGCGTTTCCTCCTGGGGCGGGGGCTGGGCCCCCTCCCACCCCAGGGTGGTCCCAGCCTGAGGAACCCACCATTTCCATCCGTGCCCTGAGGGACAACGTGCAACCCAAACACTCGTCCCTGGTGCCCCCCGCGCCCCCAACTCGGCAGACACTCCTGAGTGCGGAATGGTGTTTCTGCTGTTTATTTTTAACCCGGAAACCACACTCTGCCCAAAACCGGGTTTGAAAACCCAGCTTTATGGCACGTCTTGCTCTGGGATCATTGTTCCAGGTCATGGTGTCACCAGCCCCAGAGATGGGACAATCGAAGCCCTTCCTGAATGCTTGCTGCCCAGGCAGCGCCCCACGCCCTCGCCCCGCGTGTCCAGGCCGCCCGGCCCCACTCCGGGCCTGGCATACGCGCTCCGCTCCCGGGGGCCAGGCCTCCTGCACCTCGCACGGCGGTCCGGCGGCCGGCACGCAGGTCCCAACCCTGCTGGCCGCGAAGAAGCAGGTTATTCCCGATTCCACGAGCAGAGGGGCGGGTCCCCGGTCGTGGTGCCACGTAGAGTCGCACGGGCACAGGGCGAGCTATTCCGCCTCCCGTGAGCCCAGGGTGTCCAGGTGAGCGCCAGCAATGGCTGCCCGGCGGCATTCTGCAGCCAGGACGGTTGGCATCGAAGTTCATATTCGCCTGACCCCGTGGGCCTGCTGAGCCGTCCCGCCCTGCGTGAGGGCGCACCCGCCCACTGGCAGCCAGCGAGGCCACCTCCGCCCCTGCTCTCTGCACCCATGGGCGGTGCCTCCGGGTCGCAGGCCGTCGGGTGCTCACTTCTGCAGAAGCCAAGTCTGGGCCGCGCCTGCCCTTCCTGGCCCAGCCCCCCGCCCTCCCCAGGGCCCCGGCTCCCCTCGCTTTTCTCCGCCTGCTCTGGTGTCACTGCCTCTCTGGCCACGGCTTCCTGGTTCCCCTGGCCGGTCCCCCTCCCTCCTCACGCCTCAGGGGTCATCCCGGGCCCTCATCTCTCCTCTGCCCAGAGACACGTCCCCGTCCAGGGCTGCGAGGCCATCTGCCCCCTGACGACCCACCTCCGGCCCTTTCTCCTTCTTCCTCCCCTTAGCTCCAGACCTGTGCGCCCGACCTGCCTGTTCTGTTTCCTTTCCGCTGTCACAGTCATCGGTTTGAGTTATGCGGGTAACGCGGGGGTGCACGGCTGGGGGGCGCCCGAACACACAGCTGCGTAGAGGGGACAAAGCAGGGTCCCTCCCGCTGTGACGACGCACACAGCTTGTCTGATGGCCGCAGAGTTCTCGTCCTGTGCAACACGCCGTCCTCTGCCGATGGGGGACCGAGCTGCTGGTCTGGCCGAGGGTGGGCGTGTCCTGTTCGCAGGTGCGAGTCTGTATTTGATATCCACGCTCGTGACTAAAAACACGCTTTTATTATTGTTCGCGCCCACAAACGACACTTATGCGTTCCAAAGTTTATGTAAATGGTAAAATAGGGTGAAAATGCTTGCAACGTGCTTTCTTCACTCGTCAAGTTTCTGAAATTTATCCGTGTCGACTGCCGTGGGTGCAGCGTGTTCCTTTCGACTGCAGTGGACTGTCCTGCGGTGGGGACAGGGCACGGTGCCGGGCGGCTGCCCAGCAGGGAACTCCTGGCCGCTCCCACCCCCGCGGGCCGCGCCACCCCCGCCGCAGCCCATGGCCTCACCTGAGTCTGCCAGGGTCATATCTTTCCGAGATAATCGGCTGTGCGGGATGCTTCCCGCGGCGCCCGGCGCTTCGTGAGTGGTAAGTATTAACCGCGATCATCGTCGTTATTATCGAGTATTGACAGATCGCCGTCAGGAGCAGCCACGTGCCTTTGCGCCCCCGCCGGCAGCGGGAGGCACGCCCGCTCCCACAGATTCATGGCGACGCTCAGTGCCTCAGACTCGTTAATGTCTGACACTCTAATGGGTGAAAGATGGCATCTCGTTGTTTTAATTTGTGCGCCTCGGTGCTGGCGGTGAAGTCGAGCATCTTTTCGCATATTTACTGCACGTTGTATTTATGGTGCCCTATCGTTCGCTTGCTTTTCCGTCGGCTGGCTCGCCTGTTTCTTATTGATTT
>NW_011889716.1:27008-28761 GCF_000151845.1 Pteropus vampyrus
TGATCCTACATCGTACCCAAATGCTACTTAGTGGTTTTCAGTTTTAAAAAATCGGCAAAGAGATATGCCACCCTGAACGTGCCCGATCCCATCTGATCTCGGAAGCTAAGCAGGGTCGGGCCTGGTTAGTCCTTGGATGGGAGACCACCTAGGAAGCCCAGGTGCTGTAGGCGTAAAAACTAAAAAAAATAAAAAATTTAAAAATAAGGGATTGTAAACTGACAAGGTCCTTGCGATCTGTGAGGTCAACCAAGGGTTGCCTTGGCTAAAAAAAAAAAAATCAGCAAAGAGGCAAAGCGTGGGAGATGTAATCCCACTTAGGGCACAGAGCTAAACATGCAGAGCTCTCGGCACGAGTGCAGGGGGCGGTGGCACCTGCAGAGCCGGGTGGCCAGGGGTCCCGGGAGAGCAGCGTCGGGCTTGGACCAGCTCCGTCCCTCGCCACAACGGGCGAGGCTTTCTGTCTAAAACGAATGTGTCAGGAAACAGACGTCCGGGCCACGTAGATGGAGTTTCCCAGGACGACTGAAGCTAGGAGGAATGACGAGATGGGGCCTGTTGTGTTTGGGGCCCCCTGCGGGGGGGGTCTGTGCCCCTCACCACTGCGTCCCAGGGGCCGGCTGGGGTGGGCTCAGGGAGCACAGAGAAGGTGGCCCTTTCCCCCCGGAGCTTCACCAGGTCCTGCTCCTAGGGGGCCATTCACACTGTTCCAGACCTCACTTTGTCATCTGACTGCTTCTTGAAGTGACAGTTACCCCTCACCAGCTACCCATGTGCCTTAATGCTGAAGGCCCACGTGAGCTGCCATCGCAGGACCCAGTGAGTTAGACTCACAGGGCAGGGGACATTCCTGGGTCCAACTCCTTGGTCTAGCTCCTGGGAAAAGTGGAATCCAGGGTGACAGGCTTGGCCAAGGTCACTCATAAAGGACACACACAAAGGAGGGGCCGAACCCCAGAGCCCCCATCCAAGATCTCCAAAGCTTTGCCCCCAGAAGGAAGGGTGCTGGCCTGGCTTAAACACGGCCAGAGCCGGGGTGTGTGTGTGCCTGTGTCCACGTGCACCTGTCCGTGGGAGTGTGTGTGCACGCGTGTGCGTGCGTGCACTTGTGTGTGTTTCATTCTGCTCGGAACCATGTCCCACCTCACCTTCGGAGCCCCTTGGTGGGGGCCCCGTGCCCCAGGCAGCACCGTGACAGAGCACGTGTGGTGTACACTCGGGCAGGGCGCGGTGGGGACAGGGTGGGGACATGAGAGGGAGACCTCACGCTTCAGCCGCAGCTCTCGGAGCCCAGACACAGGAGAACAAAGGTGTCTATCTTGCTGTCGGGACACAGAGAACCGGGCCTCCCTCCCTGCTGGCCGGGGAGAGCTGCCCGGGGCATGACGGAACAGGGCAGGCGGGTGGGGTCCGATGTCGTTTCTGTCCTGGAATGTGTCTGTGCCCCGACAGATTCCGCACCCCTCCTCACCCGTGTGTGGAATAAACCCAGGCCCGTGGCTGCTGAAGTGATTCCAGCTAGTTACCGCACCAGCACCAGAACGCAAGACAAACAAACAAACAAATAAACAAACAAACAAACCCACTGAAGGACCCCGAAAGTCAGTTAAACCCAAGCTGCCTGGGGCTATTCAGGCACAGAAGGGTGCTTTTTACGTTTGTTGAGTCAGTGGGTGGGTGATGGATAGATAGATGGATGGATGAATGGATGAATGGATGGATGGACGGGTGGATGGATGGACGGACGGACGGA
>NW_011889716.1:30436-31840 GCF_000151845.1 Pteropus vampyrus
AGACGCCTCCGCTGCTCCCGGCGGGATTAGCCAGCGGGTTATGACATTTAAAAGTCAGGACGGAAGCTCTGCCAGCCTCAGAGCCAAGCTGCTTCCCAGATGACGCGGTGCCAAGGCCTGGCTGGAAGCTTCCAGAGTCTGCGTCTGCTGCTGAGACCGAGCCCGGGCCCGGGCCGGGGGCTGACGCAACTCTGTCCCTGGATCCGGAAGAGTGGCCCGCGGCCCGGTGAGCGGAGAGGCGACATGGCCCTCCCTGAGAAGCGATGCCGGACACGGCCAGCTCCCGCGTCCCTGGCTGCCCTGAGGCCACCCCGGCCTCCTGCCCGCGTCCTGGAGAACTCAAAGAGGTGTCCGAGGTGCCCGGCAGGACAGGGTTAAGGACGTGCCGAACGAATCTAATTTACATGCAAAAGTCTCCCCATTCCTTCCCCCTGACTACCCAAGGCTTGTGCAAACCAATCAATATTTTATGAGCACGTTTCCTGCCACGTGGGGGGAGGCAGGTGCACAGCCGGGGAGGGAGCCGGCCCCTCGCCTTCCCGGCTCCTTCTGAAGGAGGCGGCTCCTTTGTTTCGGGGTCATTCTCCCTCCTGCCTCCCAGACTGTCAGCTGGCTGAGGACGAGGGGGTGGCGCTTCCTCCCCGCTCCCCGCCCCAGCGGTCAGCACTGCGGCAGGCCAGGCATGCAGGCTTTCTCAGCTCCAACAGGCTCAGGGGGACCCCCCGTGCTGAGGAGCACAGTGAGATGTGCTGCAGGCTCATGGCCACCAAGGACCCCGACTGCAGAGCCAGTGTCCGGGGGACCTGGCTCATCACCACACAGTGCCCTCTGGGCAACGCCTGACCAGTGCCAGCTCTTCCCCTGGCCCTCGAGAATGCGGGCCAGACTGGCTCCTGCCCCTGCGGCCACCTTGACCCCCCATTGAAGCGCTGGGACCAATCTGTCCCCTGTCCTTGAGCTGCAGCCCCCGGCTCAGGCACCCTGGTTCTGGAGCAGCATCCTTTAGCAAATGGAGTCACGCTGAGCCAGGCCCCCGGCCCTGCGGGAGTGCAGGTCAGGCCCAAGGTACACAGACCACTCGGGACACAGCCACACGGGTCGGGTGTGGCAGGGCGGTGAGGTGGGGGTGGGGGGAGCCAGGGCTGGGGTGCCCTGCAGGGCAGCTTCTTCTCTTAGAGGCTCGGGCCTTGGAGAGGCAGAGGGAGGGACGGCTCGTGGGAGGACCCAGAGACCTAGGTCGTGGAGGGCTCTGGGCAGATCAGGGCGGGCTGAAGCACGGGAGCAGGAGGGGGTGCTGGGCGGGGTGGGAAGCAGAGGCAAGAGCGGTTGGGAGGGCTGAGGGGCCCATGAGAGAGGGTGCGAGTTACCCACGAGCAGGTGGGGTCTAGGGGGTCTCGGCCCGAT
>NW_011889716.1:33350-35220 GCF_000151845.1 Pteropus vampyrus
TTGTCCCATTGTTCTCTTTCAAAGTTGCTATTGCTATTTTCGGTCCTTTGCGATTCCAAATAAATTCTAAGATCGATTCGACAATGTCTACGGAAATCCGTCTGGGGTTTTCACTGAATCTGTCGTTCCGTTTGGGGAGAATCGACCTCTTAACAATATCGGGCCTTTCGGTCTGTGATCGTGTCCTATCTTCCCATTTGTTCGGGTTTTCTTCACGTTCTCGAAAAGGTGTTTGTTAATAAAAAAAGCACTTTTTTAGTTAGTTTACAATTAGAGGTCTTATATAGCCTTCAGCACACGCCTAACCTATGTAAATATTTTGTCATTATTCATGGAATTGTTATTTTAATGTCATTTTCTCATTGCATATTGAAAATTTGGGGCAATAAACGAATTTTTGTATCTTGTCATTGAATTCTGCATCTTATAATACTCACCGATCAGTTTTATTAATTGTTTCTTAGATTCTTCGTGATTTTCTATCTACGAAATCGCGTTATCTGTGATTAAATAGCATTTTACGTCTTTCTTTCTAAACGGCACGGCTTTTATGTCTTTCCCTCGTCTCCTGCCCCGGCCGGGACAGACAGCACGATGATGGATAACAGCGTTTTCAGCCTCAGGGGGGAGAGTGTCCGATATTTCACTATTAAGAATGACGTTTGTTATCCTTAGGCTTTTAGTAGATTTCCTTGATCAGATTTCTCCCGATTTTTCGTCTGCCCAGCGTTTTTCCTTTGCTCCTGAGCGGGAGTGGAGCTTTCTCTGCCACTGTGGAGACGATCGCAGTGTCTCCCTCATCGGAGTAAACAAAGTGAATTACGTCGCCCGGGTTTCTAATAGAACCCGACCTTTCACTCCTGGAATAAACCCCACGCGGCCACGACGTAAGCGCGTATATAGAATTCTGATGTACGTGTATCTCTGACTGTTGCTCATTTGCTAATATATAATTAATAGGCTTTGCTAATATATAATTAATAGAATTTGTTAATATATAATTGCTTACATTAATTTTGCTAATATATAATTAAAGACATGCATCTACGTTTGTAAAAAATCATGGTCCCTCTCTCTTTTTTTCTCCTGAAATGGCTTTGTTGGAGTTTGGTGACGCTGGCCTCAGCCCGCGACACTGGCAGCGTCTCCTGGCATTCACTGGCCTTCACCTGCGAAAACACTTGGGCCTGGAGTTTCCCTGGTGGGAAGGTTTTGGGTGATGAATTCAAATCGACACACACGGAGAGCTAGCCCGGTTTTCATTTTATCTTATGGCAATTTCAATACATTTTGCCCCAAGAAAGTGTCCATTTCAGGACTGTGTTGAATGAAGTTGTTCGCGAGCCCCGTTTATCTGCTGCATCCTAGGAGCCGTCCCCCGTCAACCCCGACGTAGCCACGTGTCTCTCCTCTCTTTTTCTTTAATTCCTCGAGAGAAGGGTTTATCCATTTTATTAGTCTTTTCAAAAAACCGATTTTCGGCTTTGTTTTTCTTGTCTATTGTTTTTTAAATTTTTATTTATTTCTGCTCATCTCTTTATTACAGTCTTGTGACCTCTAACGACGGGGGTGTGCGTCTTCGTGCATCGATTGGTCCCCACCCCTGGATGGCCCAGCCCGCTGCACCCCCGGGCAGCCAGCCTGGACGGCACGCTGCTAGACTGAGGGCTGCAGGGGCTTGCGACACAGTGGTAAGTATCTGTGCATCTAAACATGGCAAAAACACAGCAAAATACTACGTGAAAGAGGCCAGCAGCCTCCCTAACACCGAGAGGGGGGCTGCCTGACCCCAGACCCCTCCCCTCTGCCCCCGAAGGCCTGCAGACCCACTAGCTTGGGTCTGAGCTGCTCACTCCTCGGCTGGGCTTGG
>NW_011889716.1:38349-40617 GCF_000151845.1 Pteropus vampyrus
ATTTAGTCTTCCCATCTATAAACATAGTATTATTTCCCATTTATTTAGGTCTTGGTTAATTTCTTTCAAAAGTATTTCAGAATTTTCAATGTAGAAGTCATACACCTTTTTTATTACAAAGGTAAACGAAGGTGTTATTCTGGCGTTAGATGTTTTTAACGTGATTGTAAATAGTCTGGGTTTTAAATTTTTATTTTCCAAAATTTTGTTTCTGATACGTAAAAACATAGTTGGTGACTTTGCGAAATTCACTCCTTCATTCTAAGAGTTTGTGGTCAGATTGCCCTGGCTCTCCTACGTGCCAGGAGCGGCAGCCACTTATTTCTTTCCTGGGTTTCCATTTATTATTTTTTGCCCGAACGCACCTGTTCCAAAGTCAAATATCACGTTGAATGCGACCGTTGATACCGGCTCCCTCATCTCATTCCTGCTCTCAGGAGGCTCATGTTTCTAGCGTGTTCTCCTATTGGTTTAAGGAAAATTAATAACATCTATTCCCTATTGCTAAGAGTTTTTCCTGTTGGGTTTTATTAAACCCTGCGTTTATCGACATGATCCCATGATGTCTCTCTTTCGTCCATTAGAGTCTGAAGTCTATTCGTCGGCTCCGCACGCGCCCACGTCTCTCCACGTGCGTTCGGGAAGGACACGCCCTCTCCCAGGGTCCGTGTGGGGTTTCAATACCAAGGACACGTTTCCTCCTTTCGTACCCACTAGGATGGCTCGTGTAAGGTCAGCGTTCTCTCTCCCTTACACGGCCGGGGACGTGCACCGATGTAATTTGGGTTTTCTTGGTGAGAAACGTTTTAACAACAGGTACAATTTATTTAATAAATGCCAGACTATTCGGATGAAATATCCGCTGTCCACTTTCACGAGCCTCGTTCTAGAGGGTGTCGGCTCCCTGAATCTACGTCATCCATTATCATCTCGTTCTTGCTTTTTTAGTCCCGATATTATTTATTTACGCTTTCTTTCTTCCCCCTTTAATCGCTTCTGCTAGAGATATATTCCTTGCATCGACCTTTTTAAAGAACCGAGTTTCGGCTCTGTGGGTTCCCTCTGATGGGTATTCGTGTTGTTTCATTGATTTCTTGCCGTGTCTTCATTCTTTCTTTCCTTCTGCTTTCCCTGGGCTTGGCTTTTTTCCGGCTTCTTGCGATAGGAACTTAGCTCACTGGTTCTCGGCCTCTCTTCTTTTCAAATGAACGCGCGTTAGGCTTCAGTTTCCCTCTGCGCACCGCTTTGACTGTATTGCTCTAGTCTGGTGTGGGCGCTTCCGTGAGCCATCAGCTCCCTGTCTTGTTTCCTTGGCAGTGGCTTCTGCGACCTACGCTTTAGAGGCAGATGGCTGAGCTTCCAAGCAGGAGGGGACTTTCCAGCGGTGTTTGTGTCTTGATTTCCAGCTTCATTCCACGGCGACCAGGAACACGCTCCTGAAGGGCTCGCTTCACGAGCCAGTACCGGCGGAGGTCCCGCGTGCCAGCGGCAGAACGTGGGTTCCGCGGTTGTGGGGTGCAGTGGTCTGTATCACTGGTCAATTAGGTCAGGCCCGTCAAGCCTGTCGTTCAGAATGTCCCCGCCCTGTCGTGTGTTTCCGTTTGCGGAGCGAGCCAGCCGCGGGGCGAGGCGGCGCATCTCTCTCTGGTTGGATTTCTCTCCTCTTTGACCCGGGTCGGAGTCTGTTTCCTACGTCGCCTGCTCTCGACGCTGCGCCAGGCGTTCATGTCCCGTGCCCGGCTCCGGACAGACGCCCGGTCTCAGCGGCCTCCGCTTCGTCCATCCGAAGTGCCGAGCTCCGCGGCTCCCTCTCGGGCGTGGCCGCGCGGTCCGCCAGAGGGTCAGGCAGTGTCTCTTTTAAACGGCTCATCATCGGGTTTTACTTTTTGTATCCAGCCCGACACTGCTGATCTTTTACTGGAGTATTTAGCCCGTTCCACGCAACGGCATTTCCATGTCGTTGGTTCCTTGTCTGTCGCCTCGTTTCCTATTTGCCCATCTGGCTAACGCCTCCCGTCCCCTGGCTTCTGACCATCTTCCAGGTGAACGAAACATGCGGGTTACTCCACGTTCCTTCTCCCGGTCGCCAGGTCGACAGTCTTTTCCTGTTTGGAGGTGGCCGCCCTAGAGATTCCGACCTCGACTCCTGATAACACGTCCCGGCCGATGGGAACCGAGGCTCTGCCGAGTTCCCGTCCCGCTGGGTCTGCGGCTCCACTCGCCGCCCCTGCGTCCCGCCCCCTGCTTTCCTCGCATGCGCTCTCGGCG
>NW_011889716.1:43102-44341 GCF_000151845.1 Pteropus vampyrus
CCTCCGCTCCCGCCAGCGGCCCGTGTCCCAGCGGAGACTTTCTCCTTCCCGTCCGAAGGCCGCGTTTTGGAATAGTCTTGGCTCCTGCCTTGAGGCGAGAGCCTCTGGGTCGGTCGGCAGCTGCCGCTCAGTCCCGGCGCGTTCCCGCCGTCTCCCGCCGTCTCCCAGCCGCTTCCGTCCCTGCCGAGGACTCTGCTCTCGCTCTCATTTTCGCGCCTTCGAAGAACATGCCGGTTTCTCTGGTCACTGCGAGCGTCTCTTCCTTCCGTGCCCGGCGGTTTCTGCCGTGCGTCGTGGCGGTCTCCCCGTGCGAGCCCTGCTGGGGGCACGCGGGCCCCTAACCTGCCGGACGGCGCCTCCTGGCCCGAGGAGGCCCGGGGTCACGGCTCCTCCCCCCTCCCGGGGTCACAGCCCCCACCCCCCTGCCCAGGGCCGCAGGCGCAGGCTCGGATCGCACGTCCGTCTCTCTGCTTTTCCCCTCCTCCCCTTCGGCCTTAGTCGTATTTCTCGCCACCACTCGTGGGCCCGGAGCCCGGAGCCCAGAGCCCAGAGCCCGGAGCTCAGGCCGTTGAGTCCACGGAGCGGCGTCTTAATTTCAGAGACCGTATCTTTTTCCAGTTCTAGAATTCCCACTTAGGTCCTTTTATGGATTCCATTTTTAATGATAAAACTCTCTCTTTCCACCGATTTTTCCCACCACTTCCTACATTTTCTCGAGCGCACGTGCCATGGTTATTTAGAGCCCTGGCCTGCTGACTGCTGTGTCTCCCGACCGCGGATTCCGCTTCCCCCGCATTGTTTGTCCGCCCCGGTTGGCAGCCACGTGTCTCCTGATCCGTCATGTCTTATCGGTCCCTGGCAGGACAGATCAATAGCGTCCGCAGGAGACGCACCAGCTCGGCCGCCGGAGGCGCCCGCCGGGGCCAGACGCGGCGATCCGGGCGGGGTCCAGGCTGCAGACCATCCAGACCAGCTCACACGCACCTGTTCCCAGCACGCAGCCCTTGGGGAGCTCCTGCGAGCCTGGGGGTTCCCCCCCGGGGATTGAGGTCCTCTTGGACTCTTAAGCTCAGACCTCAGCTCTCCGCACGGGGCGCCTTCGGGGTGGACGCCTGCCCCTTGGCTACGTGGCCAGCCCCGCAGACCCCCGCCCTGTCCCGCCCTCTCCAGCGCGGTGCCTCTACCCGGCAGAGTGGCAGAGGCGCCCGGCTGCAGGGCTTTGCCTCTCCGCAGAGATGA
>NW_011889716.1:45691-46072 GCF_000151845.1 Pteropus vampyrus
CGGCTGCAGGGCTTTGCCTCTCCGCAGAGATGAGGCTGCGGCCTGCGTCCCGCCTGCCCCGGCTGCTCGCACCGTCTCTGCTCCTTCAGACGGCTGGTGTCTGGTTCTCGCTCGGCGGCTCATTCGCCCTCGGCCTCAAATGCGGGTCGACCGTGCGGACTGAGAATTGCGTTGGGTGTTTTAAGAAGTGCTGGGACGAAGGTGGCTGGGCCACACTCGGTGAGCGTCTCTGTGTTCACAGGACCCACCCAAGGCCCCACCTCAGTCTCGAAGGGACAGGCGGGCATGGTCACAGATGGCCCCAGGCCCCTGGTCGGGCCCGCAAGAGGTCTTCTTTAGCCACGCTTCATGTCCACTGTGCTTGGCCCAGGCCTGCCCCGT
>NW_011889716.1:46823-47742 GCF_000151845.1 Pteropus vampyrus
CGTCTACACCACCCTCCAATGCCTGTGACTAGTGCTGTGTCTACACCACCCTCCAACACCTCTAACCAGTGCTGCATCTACATCGCCCTCCAACATCTGTGACCCGTGCTGTGTCTATACTGCCCTCCAACGCCTGTGACCAGTATTATGTCTACACCACCCTCTGAGAAAGCAGTGTTTTTTTTCAGTTTCTCACCACACTTGAAACTTAAAACACTTTCGATCTTGCTAATCTGGTGGTTGAACGATGGCTCATTTCTTAAATCGTGCATTTCCCTGACGCACGAGATCGGGGAACTAAACTGTTCATGTATTTCTTGTTTTCCATCACCTCACGGGCAAGTAGGCTGAACTTCGTGACTGCGGGGGAGAACGTACCGGGAAGCGATCGCGACGTCTTCGCCGCGAACTGCAGGAGGCGCCGCCCCGCGGGCTCATTCGCGCTCGCTCTGGCGTGTGGCGGCCACGCGGGGCTGCGTTTTCCGGCCCGGCCGGGCCTCGTCGGTCCCCTAACACGTCTGGCTGCTTTTCTGGGGGCATCCGGGTGTGACCTGCTGCGCGCGCAGAGGCTCTGACCGACGTTCGCTGCCTCCTTGTCTCCTGCTGCCCTGTGCGCCGGCGATTTTGCGACGGCGGCCGCGGCCGCAGACACCTCCGTCAGGGCTCGGGGCCCCGCTTTTCAGCCCAAGACCACACGTGCGGCCCTCTAGGCGACGTGGGATCGGATTCTGTCTTTAAACGACCCTGTCCTGCCGTGGGTGTTACGGGCCCCGCCGCCCACGCGCAGCCCCCGCCCGACCAGCACCTTAGGCTGTGCCCTGAGCGCCGCCTCCCTGGGTCTCACCCTCAATTCGTGATCGAGCTGAGCGTTCGCACTTGGAGGGAGAAAAAGCCCCGCGACCCCGTGCGCTCCTCCCCG
>NW_011889717.1:0-968 GCF_000151845.1 Pteropus vampyrus
ATTCTGGGGGGTTAACTCATTCTGGGGGTTACTATGGGGATCAAATGAGGCGAATGCAACGTGTTCTCCGGGCCCTAAGTTTCTGAAGGAGTTTCCATGGAAACCCAAGCAGGACAGGCAGGGGAAGGACACGCGGTCCCACGCCCGCTGGACAGCGAGGGCAGAGGCAGACGTGACATGACATTCCAGGAGGGCAGAGGCCCCGGGGCCCATGGCTGGGGGACCCTCAGCCTAGGAGCTGGGAGCTGGAGACCAGGCTGACTCCATTCGGGCCAAGGTGAGGCCGCTGCGATGGGCCGCTCTGCAGTCCCCGGGGCGGGGCAGCGGGCACACGACGGCCTCTGCCCACCCCGTCCCCACCGCGTCTGTCTCCTCCCCCTGTCCCGGCATCTGGCAGCCATGGCGGATCCTCTCAGTCCGCGGGGGTCCCCGGCATCTCCAGGCAGAAGCACGACGCGGCCTTCCCTGTGGGCTCACACGCGGCCCCCTCTGCCACTCCGCACCCAGGGAGGCCTCCCCCACATTCTCGGCAGGCCCGGCTGTCTGCACCCTGCGTCACCACACATGTGGCCCCCACTTGCAGGGGGCGCAGCGCCTGGGTACAGAGATCTGGGGGGTGGCTGCTGGGACCAGGCTTAAACATTCCCACCTGAAAATGTGGAGCGGGCGCCCCCAACGCGATGGAAGGGCCCGGAGAGGCGACGCCCCGCGTGCAGGAGGAAAGGAAGCGGACCCCGGCGTGGGGCAGCGGGGGAGGTCCCCGGGAGGCAGCGCACGGCCCTGAGCCCAGGGACCCCCCACGAGAGGCTGGCAGAGGGGATGGCGGGGGACAGGCGCATGGCCAGCTGCTGCGCGTCCTCTGCCACCGGGGTCCATGGACACCAGCGAGGCCGGCCGCAGGGAGGCCCGACCCTCAGAGCCGCCAGGCACATGTCGCTGTGTTCCTGGGGCCACCAGAGGCTCTGCGG
>NW_011889717.1:3290-3660 GCF_000151845.1 Pteropus vampyrus
GCCGCCGGCCGCCCGCCGAACGCGCCGCCTCTGCCGCGCTTGCCCGTCACGGTTGCTGGCGGCGGCCGCGGGAGCAGAGGTCACATTTGCCCGACAGGCAGGAAGAAAGGGGCAGGGGCGGGAGCTGCGCCAGCCACACTCGGCCCCAGCGCAGGAAGACACCCGCTGCCCAGAGCGCCCGCCCCACGTAAAGCTCCACCGGCCGGCCCGTCCCTGGCCTCCCCGGCCGCGGGCAGCGGGCTCACCGCATCTCTGCCGACCGATCGGTGGCCTGCCTGGGGGGAGGGGAATGGGCGTGGGGCGGACGGCCAACCGGATCCGCTGCCACGGGAAGATGGGTCTCTATGTGACGCTGCGAAGGTTGTACAGC
>NW_011889717.1:4138-4486 GCF_000151845.1 Pteropus vampyrus
GCTCCCCTTCAGGGCGAGCCCCTGCCTGTGTCCCCGGCCTGTCGTGGGACTTCGTGCGGGACCACAGGGCACCTCCTGCCAGCGGGCGGCTGCCCAACACGGGCGTGTGCCGGTGGCTCGGGCGCGGGACGCCGAGGGAGTAGGGCACATCGCCAGCAGGACGAGGAGGACGGGAGAGCAGGGTTAAGAGTCCTGCGCCCCCGTCTTGGCTCTGGCCTCTCCTGGATGGACGGCCCCCTCTGAATCCCAGTGCCTCTATCTCTGAAGCGGGCGCAGTGATGAGCTCACCGGGAGCCACCACCCCTCCAGCCCCTGCCACCCCACTCCAGAGGCGTCTCCCCCCAAAGG
>NW_011889717.1:4536-5404 GCF_000151845.1 Pteropus vampyrus
CTCTATCTCTGAAGCGGGCGCAGTGATGAGCTCACCGGGAGCCACCACCCCTCCAGCCCCTGCCACCCCACTCCAGAGGCGTCTCCCCCCAAAGGTCCCCTAGCACTGACGGGCCGAGTCCTTAGGGACAGAGCACGGCCCAGCGGAAGGTGCTGAGGCCTCTCGGAGGCTCTGTCTCTAGGGTTCATAATAACGCCACCACAAAGAGCCGCCGCGTGTATCGAGTGCTCACCTGGGGCTGGGCCCCGAACGGGCACCATCGCCGTGATCCCCACCCCAGCCCTCGGCTGCGAGGAGGAAGCTGGCTCTCAGGGTGGTCGAAGGGCTTGGCCAAGACAGCACAGTGCCAAGGCCGGGCAGGCGACGGCACCGCACTGCCCGAGCAGAGAGTGTCGCAGCCAGCTCCTCGGCAGCAGGAGGCCAGACTCGTCCGGCCAGGAATGGGGCGTGGGCACGGGCGGGATCGCCTGCTAAGCCAGGCCAGGACACCAGGGGCATCTGAGCAGCAGGGAAAGGATGCTGGCCACGGGGTGGCTGGCAGGAACCCTGGCGGGCACAGACGCCGCTGTGGGGGGATCCACTGCCTCCAGAGGCCCCCGGCGGGCAAACCCGAAGGTCATGGGCACATCGCTGACCACAGGAGCACACCGCTCGACGCACCATGGCTCTGGCGTGGCAGAGGCTGACCTGCTGCTCTCGCGCCTGTCCGAGGCAGGTGCTTCTGGTCAGCGGACGTGCTGATCCCCCAGTAATTCCGGGACCAGCCACCTTAGCCCACCCTGGGCCTCGCCTCGCACGAGGGGCGCCCCAGAAAGGCACTGCTGGGGGCCCATGGCCTGGACGTGGCTCCCGGCCCGCGGCCACACCA
>NW_011889717.1:5855-6269 GCF_000151845.1 Pteropus vampyrus
ATATTTGTTCTAATTTGGCCAACATTCCCGAGCGTTCGTATCAGGATGTTTTTCACGTTCTCTGATTTATAAGATTTCGTCAGAGGTATAAAATATGTACTAACACTAAACAATTTTTAAAAGTGAAAGCAAACTCTAATACCCAGATTAATTCATCTCTAGTTTATTCAAGAAAAGGTGAAACGTGTGACTTAGGGAAAAGGTTCTGCATGTGGCGGCGACCCTCTCCGCCCGTCCCGAGACCCTGCCTCGCAGCCGTGCCGCTGAGATTTTGCTGTCCTTGTAATGACGGAAAGAGAGACGGAGGACGGGGAAGCAACTATTTACGTCGGGGAACATCCGAGATGCCAAAGTAACAACGAGGGTGAACAGAGCGGCCGAGAAGGCGGCAGCCTAGAACCTTCTGCAACGCCA
>NW_011889717.1:6715-7984 GCF_000151845.1 Pteropus vampyrus
TCTCCTGCGAGCGCGTCAGGAAGGAAGCTGGGGGGAGGTGACTCGGGGGTGGGGGGACTGCCATCCGGGCTTGGTCTGAACTCGGGAGTTTTAAATCAGAGACGGCCAGCCAGCGGGGCTGCGGTCTTGGCCAGGCGGGTCTTCTCGCAGGCAGGTAGGCGCCGCCTTCTGGGTCACCTGTCCGTGCCCGCGCTTCCTCCGGCAAATGCCTGTCAGAGCACCGGCAAGGACGCTCCGCCCACTGTGGGGAAGAGGGTCCGCCATCACTTCGCTGCTGAGAAGTCTGGCGATTTCATTTCAAAGCCTTGAAAACACACACATCCTGCCTCACACCGCCTAGGATGCTGCTAGCAAAGACTCGGAAAATAACATAACACGCGTCGGGGCACCTGTGCGCAGGTGGGAACGTGGGACGAGGCCACCGCTGTGGAGACGGCAGGCGGTTCCCTTAAAAATTAAGCGCAGAGTCGCCATGCCACCTGGCGAGCCACTTCTGGGGACACGCCCGAAGCGCTGACAGCGGGGATCCCAAGGGGTGCGTGTGCGGCCGCGCCCCCAGCAGCACTTTCCCAGCGCCCAGCGCCGGATGGCGGAGGCGCAGTGGGGTCTGGACATGCGACGGGAGGACGGGGAGGAGGCTCCGGCACACGCCGCAGCGTGGACGAACCTCGAAGACGTTGCGTTGAGTGAAATAAGCCGGTTACGAAAGGACACGCACCACGGGACCCCCAGAGAGGCCGAATCCGCGAGGCAGGGAGAGGAGGGCCGGGCCAGGCCGGGCCGGGGCAGGCGGAGCGCTGGACGGGCGCAGAGTTTCGGTTTGGGAAGACGAGGACGTCCCGGAGACTGTGGTGATGGCCGCACAGCGCTGTGGCCGCACTCGGTGCGCGTCTCCAGGCGGCTGGGATGGTCGACCGTGCGTTACGTGCGTTTTACCACCGTTTTAAATACACGCGCACGTCGTTCGCCCTGACAGCACCGGCCCTGGTCCCATCTTTGACCTGATTAACCGGCTACCATGGGGTTCAGCCATAAGCACGTTCTTGCGGCTTTATTACAGAAAAAAATACCAAAAAACTGTGGAACGGAACCCAAACCGACCGGCTGCTCACTTAGAGGGCTGTTGATCATGCGACGGGAAGGAAGCTCCGTGAGGGGAGCGTCTCAGTCGCTGTTGCTCCCCGCTGTCCCCGAGCCACCAGGACAGGGCCCCGCACACGGCGAGCACTCCATGACTGAATTAAGGAATGGAGTTTGAGTCAAGGAACC
>NW_011889717.1:9161-11651 GCF_000151845.1 Pteropus vampyrus
AGCATACCCATCATCAACTGGATCTCAACGACAGTTTTTCTTTTGATGTACAATTTATGTACAGTGCACAAATCTTAGGTGTGTATTTGCTGAGTTTTGGCAAATGTGTGGTCCGACCTCCTATCAAGACAGAGAATTCACCGTCACCCCAGCCAGCACCTCCCACGGTCCACAAAAGCGACCTGGCCTCGTTTTTCCGCCCTAGATCGTTTCGGCTGTTCCAGGATCTTATACAAACAGAATCGTAATTACACACTCCTTTGCGCAAAGCTTCTCTCTTTATGGATAAAAACGTAAGTGTTGCCGCCTCCCACGCTCCAGCTACGAGGAGCGGTCCCCAGCCCCCGAGGCTGTGTCTGGCGAGGGACACGCACAAGTCCACAGGCCGTGACCGTATGATGTGCAGTACCGGACAAGTACAGGCGGCTTCGGAGGCCCTTGGGGGAGACACCTGACTCTCGCGAGATTAGGAAAGGTTTCTAGAAGAAGTGACAACCAAGGTCAGGCGCAGAGCATGAGCACGATTCCGTGGGTCAGGCTGGGCACACGTGGGGGCGAGGCACGTGACGGGGTGGACTGCCCTCCCCCACTGGCTCCCCCGGACTCCTGCTGGGTCTGGTGGGGGTAGGGGGCTTGGGGGGGGACGCCGGGGCTGGGAAAGTCCCCCTTCCCTGTCCGGCCCTGCCGCAGTCAGGGTCAGCACTCGGAGCTCCGGGCTGCCACTCCACCTGAGGTGACCGGGTCTCCCACCTCTCAGTGCGACTCGTCCCTCCCTCCCCCCCGGTGATGGCGCCGCCCCTGCCCCTTCCTGCCGCGGTGGCCCTCGTGGACAGGACCTAGGTTGGCTGTGAAGCGGGACCCACGCCAGGCCTGGTCGCCTGCCCCAGAGCACTCTGGGAGTGTGGTTGCTGCCGGACAAAGGTGCCCAGTCTGCGGCCACAGCCCGTCACCCTGCCAAGCCCAGGACGCAGGTCCAGTTGTCCCGGTCACAGCCTGAAGCTGCCTCACCAAGTCCAGGGTCATGATGAGACACATCCCCTCCCCTTTCCCTCCAGGACGGGGTTCCCGAAACGGCCCCCTCCAGGGAACCCCTGACCCCCGGTCTGCTGGGCGTGGGTGGTCACTGAGGATCAGGAAACCGGCTTCCTCCGCGGGGGTCTCGAAGCTCTGCCTGGGCAGTGGCGTCTGCCACGGGGCCTCACGCAGGCCCCAGCCCCGTCTTCGCGTCCCGACCCATTGGCTCGTCCCCCACTCGCCTCCCCTGTACCCCAGCCCGTGGGGTGTTTATCAGGTTCACGGCGAGAAAACAACTGCCTCTCGCGTGCATCCCTCGTGCTCCCAAATCCGCTGTTTATGGCAGAAATATGTTTATAACACCCAGTGCACGAAAGTTAACCTTTCGAGATTACAAAGACCTTTTCTCTTGACTGAGCAAACGGCCTCACCTGGGGAGTTCCGAAAGTTTATTTTGAAACAGCCGCCTCTGCTTTCCTCCGTCCCTTGGGGGCCTCCCTTCTGCGAGACGCGATCTCGGCCGATGCTCGTTGCTGCCGGGTTTTGAGGGACGGGTCACTTGGCAAAGGGCGTGAACAGCCAGGTGTGGACAGCACTGGGCACACCTGACCCCCCCGAGCTAGTCCAAGCCCCCCCCATCTCTTCCTAGACTGTGGCCAGACACCCCGTGACCCGGCCAGCCCCTTCCTGTGTCTCCGGCCACCCGGGTCTGGCCCCCACAGGATGGTCTCACAGCCCGTGTGCCCTCTGCCTGGACCGCTCTCCCCCGCTTACCGTGGCCGGAAACCCTGTCACGGGTTTGCGCTGGCGCCGAGGCCACCTGCCCGGGGCCGCCTGCCCCGACCGCGGTCCCAGTGACAGCCCCGCCCGCTTCTCTCTGTGCACACGACTCTTTCCGTGACCGAACTCCTTACGAATCTCACAAGGGCAGTTCATGGCCCGTTTGTCTACTCGCCGACCGTCCCCCCGAAGGCCGCTCAGACCCAGCCTGCAGGGCACAGCGAGCGCTCATGAAGCCTTGTCCCAGCAAACGGACAAGCGACCGATGAGTCCGGGGAGGCGGGCGTCTCGGGTGTCCTCGGTCACCGTGCAGGGCCCAGACGGGAGAGGCAAGGCCGGAGGAGGCTTCTGAGGACAAACGAGCTGCCTCCGGACGTGTCTTCGTGTAAGAGACGCCGCCGAGGACCTCGGCATGGAAACGCGCGTGTGGTCGCGCCTTGCGGATGAGTGACCGGAGACGGGCCCCGGCCCCTCCCAGCGTGTGTGCAAGAACGTGAGGATGACGGGGGGGTCAGGAGCCCCCGCGACCTCTGAGTGTGAGCGGCGCGGGTTTGGAACGGGCGACAGGTGTAGCTAGCTAGATAAACGAACACACACATGGATGACAAGGGCTGTGGTGAAAGCTATTTCGGGGCGCGAAACGGGCAAGACGCGCTGGCAGCTCAGTGTGGTGGGCTGAAGGCGACTACGCAGTCT
>NW_011889717.1:14755-16020 GCF_000151845.1 Pteropus vampyrus
GCTGCTTGTGCCCACGAGGCGTGGGCCGGCGAGGCACGGGCGTGCGCCGCAGGCCGCTGTCTCGGTCAAGGACGGACCCCGCACACGACAGTGGTCCCACGAGACAATCGTGGAGCTGAAGCATCACGATTATCTAGTGACACCACAGCTTCGCAGACAGGACGGCCGTTCACGGTGCATTATCGGCTGACAAGCGACTCTTCGGTGACAGAAAAACGAACCAGGCGAACCACCGGAACCTCCGAGGACGTGTTTCTGGAAAGAGCGACACCCCTGCAGGAAAAGCCTCAGCCGGGTCCTTCGGCCCACAAGCTCGGGCCTGACCCCCAAAGTCCACAAAGCAGCCAGGCCCAGCGAAGACAGCGGTCTGCACCCCACCGGCCCTCCTCGGTGCTCGCCGAGCCCACGCCACCCTGCCAGTGGCTCAGGGCGGGCAGGAATGGGGGACAAAGCCCCCCAGAGCCTCGCTATGGCCACACGGCCATGGAGCACGGCCAGGCCCCGCGCCCACTCTGGTTAACCACTGCAGCCCTCAGATCGGGTCCCGTGGTCCATCCGTCAACGCCTTTCCCGCCGTGTTCCGAGACCCCACTCAGCAGTTTTGTGTCACCACGGGTGCGGGGGCAGGTGGTACCAGACCAGCGATATCGGTGGGGTCGTGGCCCAACCAGGACCAGTGCCAGCCGGCAGAGGCCAGCGGGGACGAGGAGAGCCAGGTGGGACACCACCCCCACCGTGCCTGGCAGGGCCACCCCCGTCCAGGGCACGGGAGGAGAATCCCTGAGTTGACGGGTCAGACCACGGCGCATCCCGACGGCACCAGGTTACGGTTCTGTGATCAAGCCACGTGGAGCCTCGATTCCGAGAACAAGTCCAGCTGCAGAAAAACCATCGCTCTGGACACGTTCGTTCAAGCGCGCACTGCAGACCGACGGGCGTGGGGCCCCGCGACCTCACCGACAGACGCCCAGCAACGCCGTCACGTCCAGCTCTGCGTGTGCGGCCCGCGAGAATGTCGTTCCGGCCACACGGGAAACATCCTCCCGCCAAGAGCATTTGAATCCCCTCGCTGAGCCCCCAGACTCACGCCGCCCAGGACGTCCCGCCTCACTGAGGACAGCTTCGAGAAGGACAAACAGGTTCTCATCACCCCAGTGGGGACAGAGGGTCCTTGAGGGAGGGACCTGGGCTGACACGTGGGGTGCTCCTCAGAGTATCAGCGCCCTACCCCTCAGTCACCGGGGAGCCCATAAAGGCCACAAGCC
>NW_011889717.1:17112-17420 GCF_000151845.1 Pteropus vampyrus
ACTCACGCCGCCCAGGACGTCCCGCCTCACTGAGGACAGTGTCGAGCAGGACAAACAGGTTCTCATCGCCCCAGTGGGGACAGAGGGTCCTTGAGTCCTTGAGGGAGGGACCTGGGCGAACACGTGGGGTGCTCCTCAGAGTATCAGCGCCCTACCCCTCAGTCACCGGGGAGCCCATAAAGGCCACAAGCCAGGCTGCACCCAGACCTCGAGGCCGGCTGGTCCCATCGGTGAGAGCCACCCGCCTGCTCCATGCGGGGCACGGTGCAGGAGCGCCACCTGGAGTTTGCTCTGCCACCCACATAACG
>NW_011889717.1:18576-18973 GCF_000151845.1 Pteropus vampyrus
CGTACCCCCAGGCAGCCTGCTCGGGGGCCGGGCCTCTTTCCAGGATCGTTCCATCACCTGCCCGCTGCCCTCCTGCCCTTTCTGCTGATACGACCCGCTCAGGCTTCGTCCCCACTGTCCTCGCCACCCCCGGGACCTGTTCTGCAGCTCCGGTCAGGGTGCACTGTGTCTGGCGGCACCGGGAGACGCCCGATGCCCGACCGTCTCCAGCCAGGGTGACCCCGCCGTCTGCAGGTCCACGACCTGCGCCCACCGCCCTCGGCCCGCCTCCTCCGAGTCCTCGTCGGCCTTGGCACTCGCCCGAGGATGGTTCAGTTGAAGTTCGGGTCTGGACGTACGGGGCGGGCCTGCCGTGAGCGCTGGCTGCCACCGGCAAGGTGGCACCCGCCTGCAGGGA
>NW_011889717.1:19338-21849 GCF_000151845.1 Pteropus vampyrus
CAGGAGGAGTTACCTGGAGGTCTAAACGCTCCTCCAGTCCTTACGGCCGCAGAGACCCGGGGGGACCGTGGTTGGGCTGCACCCTGCCCCGGCCCCGCGCGTGGGGCCTGAGCCGAGGCCACCGCAGCGCGTCACTGTGTCCTGCACTCAGTGCTCCCCACAGCTGGTCTGCGCCAGGAGACAGGTTTTCTGTCTCCTAAAAATGCACACAGAGGCTGAGCAACTCCTCCCGGTGACACGGCAAGCGAGTGGGGGAGGGGCGGCACTGCCACTCCCCTGACCCCGTCTGCTGCTTGTGCCCACGAGGCGTGGGCCGGCGAGGCACGGGCGTGCGCCGCGGGCCGCTGTCTCGGTCAAGGACGGACCCCGCACACGACAGTGGTCCCACGAGACAATCGTGGAGCTGAAGCATCACGATTATCTAGTGACACCACAGCTTCGCAGACAGGACGGCCGTTCACGGTGCATTATCGGCTGACAAGCGACTCTTCGGTGACAGAAAAACGAACCAGGCGAACCACCGGAACCTCCGAGGACGTGTTTCTGGAAGAGCGACACCCCAGCAGGAAGAGCCTCAGCCGGGTCCTTCGGCCCACAAGCTCGGGCCTGACCCCCAAAGTCCACAAAGCAGCCGGGCCCAGCGAAGACAGCGGTCTGCACCCCACCGGCCGTCCTCGGTGCTCGCCGAGCCCACGCCACCCTGCCAGCGGCTCAGGGTGGGCAGGAGTGGGGGACAAAGCCCCCCAGAGCCTCGCTATGGCCACACGGCCATGGGGCACTGCCAGGCCCCGCGCCCACTCTGGTTGACCACTGCAGCCCTCAGCTCGGGTCCCGTGGTCCATCCGTCAACGCCTTTCCTGCCATGTTCCGAGACCCCACTCAGCAGCTTTGTGTCACCACGGGTGCGGGGGCAGGTGGTACCAGACCAGCGATATCGGTGGGGTCGTGGCCCAACCGGGACCAGTGCCAGCCGGCAGAGGCCAGCGGGGACGAGGAGAGCCAGGTGGGACATCGCCCCCACCGTGCCTGGCAGGGCCACCCCCGTCCAGGGCACCGGAGGAGAATCCCTGAGTTGACCGGTCAGACCACGGCGCATCCCGACGGCACCAGGTTACGGTTCTGTGATCAAGCCACGTGGAGCCTCGATTCCGAGAACGAGTCCAGCTGCGGAAAATCCATCGCTCTGGACACGTTCGTTCAAGCGCGCACTGCAGACAGACGGGCGTGGGGCCCCGCGACCTTCTCACCGACAGACGCCCAGCAACGCCGTCACGTCCAGCTCTGCGTGGGCGGCCCGCGAGAATGTCGTTCCGGCCACACGGGAAACGTCCTCCCGCCAAGAGCATTTGAATCCCCTCGCCGAGCCCCCAGACTCACGCCGCCCAGGACGTCCCGCCTCACTGAGGACAGTGTCGAGCAGGACAAACAGGTTCTCATCGCCCCAGTGGGGACAGAGGGTCCTTGAGGGAGGGACCTGGGGCTGACCCAGAACACGTGGGGTGCTCCTCAGAGTATCAGCGCCCTACCCCTCAGTCACCGGGGAGCCCATAAAGGCCACAAGCCGGGCTGCACCCAGACCTCGAGGCTGCACCCAGACCTCGAGGCCAGCTGGTCCCATCGGTGAGAGCCACCCGCCTGCTCCATGCGGGGCACGGTGCAGGAGCGCCACCTGGAGTTTGCTCTGCCACCCACATAACGCGTCAACACGCGGTCCCCAGTCCCCACTCCACTGGGAGGTCCAGAAAATCTCAGCAGATCCTTTTCTTGTCTTCAGAAAGTTAAAGAACCTCGCGAGGGTCAGTGGGCCAGGGTGCGAGTCAGCTCGGGCCACTGTCCTGAAGTCCACAGGTCAGCGGCTTAGACAACAGGCGCTGACTGTCACACCCCGAGATCAAGGTGTTGGCAGCGCTGGTTCCTTCTGAGACCTCTCTCCTCGGCGTGCGGATGGCCATCCCTGTGACCTCTCTCCTCGGCGTGCGGATGGCCATCCCTGTGACCTCTCTCCTCGGCGTGCGGATGGCCATCCCTGTGACCTCTCTCCTCGGCGTGCGGATGGCCATCCCTGTGACCTCTCTCCTCGGCGTGCGGATGGCCATCCCTGTGTCCTCACGTGGACAACCCGTGTACACATTTCCTCTTCATAAGGCCAGGGGTCATCTTGGATTGGGTCCCACCCGTACAACTTCATTTTAAGTCGATTGCCCCTGGGAACCGCCCCCACTCCCAGTACCATCTCATCCTGCGGTTCTAGGGGCTCGGACTTTGACACACGAATGTGGAGAGGGCACGCTCAGTCCCTACCAGCGCCCGCCTGACTGAGAGACACCTGGGGCTGGGCGGAGGGACACTTGTGCAGAATTCTGTCTTCACGACAGTAGAACGTGGTGTAAGCTGAGCCAGCCCCGGCGCCCAGCTGTCTACACGGCCGCTCCCGGCAGCATGGGCGCCCTGCACACGGCTTCCCGGCCGCGTGTCCGTCACATGGTCACATGGGGGAGGGTGGATGTGAGC
>NW_011889717.1:22519-22936 GCF_000151845.1 Pteropus vampyrus
GACCTCTCTCCTCGGCGTGCGGATGGCCATCCCTGTGACCTCTCTCCTCGGCGTGCGGATGGCCATCCCTGTGTCCTCACGTGGAAAACCCGTGTCCATATTTCCTCTTCATAAGGCCAGGGGTCATCTTGGATTGGGTCCCACCCGTACAACTTCATTTTAAGTCGACTGCCCCTGGGAACACACCCCCCCCTCCGTACCGTCTCATCCTGCAGTTCTAGGGGCTCGGACTTTGACACACGAATGTGGAGAGGGCACGCTCAGTCCCTACCAGCGCCCGCCTGACTGAGAGACACCTGGGGCTGGGCCAGAGGGACACTTATGCATAATTCTGTCTTCACGACAGTAGAACGTGGTGTAAGCTGAGCCAGCCCCGGCGCCCAGCCGTCTACACGGCCGCTCCCGGCAGCATGGGCG
>NW_011889717.1:22986-25820 GCF_000151845.1 Pteropus vampyrus
TCTACACGGCCGCTCCCGGCAGCATGGGCGCCCTGCACACGGCTTCCCGGCCGCGTGTCCGTCACATGGTCACATGGGGGAGGGTGGATGTGAGCAGGAGGCCGGGACAGGGGGCAACTCAGACGTCAGCTCCCGACATGCTCGCACCTTCGCCCCCATGGGAGCCGAGTGCGAGCCCGCCATGCACCACGTGCCGTGTTCGCTTCCGAGGATGCAGTGGCTGCTGTGACCTCGCCGCCGGCGTCAGATGCGGCAGCGGCGGACACCGCGATTCACGTGGGAGGACGTGGAGCAGAGGAAGAGTCGGGGGGGCCGCGCCGAGCGTCCGGCGAGCTCCGCGGTAAGCGAGGCGCATCTTCCCGAACCTGCACGAGTTTAATGTCGGGCCAAAAATTTGACCAGATGGTTCTAAATATTATTGGGAAAAGAAATGAAACGACAAGAATAAGCAAGACGTTTTGAAAAAGAGAAGCGGTGAAGGCCACTTTCCTTTCGGAATATAAAAACACATCGGAAAGATACAACAATAAAAACGGTGACTCGGTGGTGCGAAAATTCACAGACAAATGGTGGGTGTGAGACATACCTGAAATGAGACCCCAGCAAGACTTAAATGCAATAAAAGAAACATCGGACACGACCAGACAGAGCACGGAACATTCACCAGCTGCTGTTTGAAAAACTGACTCTTTGGGGAAAAATTCAAGGTAGAGCCTCAGTTCAAACCACATCCCTCCCAAATTCCAAAAGATGGAAAAGCTAAACATAAAGAAACCATAACAATTTTTAAAGAAAATACAGTTGAATATTTAACTGACTTTATAGTAAGTTAAATAAAATCTTTTAGAGTATGAAAACAGTTAAGTAACAAAAAAATTTTTTACCTAAAGTGTAGAAGTATTCATACCCCAAATGGTAAAATTAAATAAATGACAAATCAAGAAAAAATACAGGCAATAAAGATGGCAGTGTTAATATCTTTACTCCAGAAAGGGTGTTTTAACGCACTCGTTTAAAAAAAATTGAAAGAAAGAAAGAAAGAAAGAAAGATAAAAGAAAAGCAAGTTTTCAATAGAAAAAAAGGCAAACCCTCAGAGGCACCTCACAGAAGAAAAACATAGAAATGGCTTGTAAATGAAAAAACATACTCAGCCACACTACCAATGTTTTCTTCTTTATGGTTTACCACATTTTCTAAATTTTTAAATGCCCACGTTATTTTCACAATCAGAAGACTACACGCTGCGTGAATCCATTCGCATGAAGCTCCGAAAGGGGCAGAATGAGTCTGTGTGGCGGGGCGAGGGGGGGCGTCAGCCCTGCAGGGTGGTACCGGTGGGGCGCGCGGGGGCGGCCGGCCTTGGTGGGGTGAGCCGGGGCGGCCGGCCTTGGTGGGGTGCGCCGGGGCGGCCGGCCCTGCAGGAGCACTGTAAGTCATGATTTGGCGGTGATGACGCAGGCCTGTTCACGTTGTCAAAATTCACCCAGCTAAACACTTAAACCTGTGTACTTTTTCGTGCTCACAGGTGCTTTAGAGTTTAGTTTGGACGTCTCCCTCAGAGAGCGCGGCTTCCCGGAGCAGGCCGCGTCCTCCTTCCTCGCCGTGTGTCCCCTGCTCCCGGCACCCCACCCGTGACAGCTGGACCTGGCCCCGTCCTCTGTGCCTGGCGGGCGGAGCTCCCAGGGATACGGAAGGCGTGTTCCGGGAGCTCCCCTCCTTCTCGGAGGTGTTTTGAGGCCCTTCAGGGGGCAGGGGGTCTGGAACTGCCCGCGGAGGTGGGTGAGCCACACACACACACACACACACACACGCACACACACACGCGCGCACACACACACACACAGCCTCCATGCCCCATGAGCCACCGCAAACGCACCGTGGCAGCTTTACGACGGGGCGATGGGCCTCCAAGGGGAGAGAACACTGCTGAATGTAAATATCCTGCCCAATTAGGAAGGAGATATTTCAAGATTCATATATGCAAACTGCTGAAAGGCAAATGGTTTTAATAATGCCTTATTAAAAGGGCTTTTCCCAGCCAGAGTCCCGAGCACATAAAGCCCAAAGCACTTAGCCTGACGGACTTCAGCAAGCCCGAGCCAGCCCTCGGGGACAGCGTGCTGACACGGGCCACCCTCGGGGCTGCTCTGCTTTGTTTCCCAGCAGCCCTCTGCCCAGGCCTGAGGTGGGGGCCGGAGCTCCAGCCTCGGGCCATTGCAAACCTGCCCCACGGACCAGCAGGCTGATCCTCGGGATGACAGCCCGGGGTGTTTTCATACCCCCTGCTCTTAATTTGAAAAGCAGATGAGAAAAACGCTGGCGATCACCTCGACGACACGAGCTCGGCGAAGGCCCAGCGGAACGTCACCCGGCTCCCGCCATCCTCATCATTTGTCTCTGTGGCTTAATAGCTCTTGAGAAAACCGTGCGGGGCTTCCCGGAGATGGGCTGGGCACCCCCACGGGGGCGGGGCGGGGCGGAAGAGGAGGCCGAGGGGCACTGACCCGTGCAGGAGATGGGCCCCGGGAGGGGAAAGCGGGCGGGACACCAGTCCCCTGAGCACTGAGGGCCCAGGAAGGATCTCACCGGGGAAGTGAGGGGGCGAAGGGAGCCGAGGCCAGCCAGGACGAGGGGCAGAAGGGGGCAGTTCCTGGACCGAGTGTCCAGGGAGCAGCCGGACAGAGAGAGGGAGGACGGCCGGTCCAGCCAGGCTGCCATGTCCTGGGCCTTGCACATATCAAAGCCTTGGAGGGCAGCACTTGGAGGGCCACCGGGGCCAGGAGGGGACCCAGGGTGACAGTCAGAAAGGGCTGCCTGGCCCCCACTTTGCACA
>NW_011889717.1:27580-27933 GCF_000151845.1 Pteropus vampyrus
CAAGGAGCAGCCTCTCTCACATCAGCAGGGCCATCTGTCCACCCACGGGGAAGGACAGCCAGACTAGACGTTGCCTTTCTAAATACTGAGCCCCTAAATAGGATTTCTGGTGGGTCCGGCTCTGGGGCCTGGCTCTCTGGACCACAGACTTTTCGCTGAGCCATCAGCGCCCCTGGGAAAGGAAGAGGGATGGAGGCTTTGCCTTAGAGGACCGCGCCCACCCGCTTTCAGAGTCGGCAGAGTGAACCCCCACCCGCGCTCCTGAGCCGGAGGGACTGGGCAGGCTGCGAGCCTGTGTCCACACCTGGCACAAGTCTTTGGACAAATGCCAGAGCTGTCAGGCTTCAAGTGGA
>NW_011889718.1:0-926 GCF_000151845.1 Pteropus vampyrus
CTCACTGGGCACGTCCACTCTGTCCTGGAGGTGGCCCAGGGGAGCAGTGGGGTGCAGTGCGGAGCGTGCAGGGCCACACACATGAGTTCACTCTTGTACATATGAGCTCTCAACACCAGCAAGTTCTCTATGGTCATGTTTGGCCTTGTTCACCTGTGATGCAGGTAAATGATATCACGTCTCATGACTTACGTGCATGAATAAAATGAAATGAGACAATGGTGCTAAGTGTTTAAGTAACACATGTAACAGCAAAAGTCATATTTCACCAAATGTTCTCATTGCCACCACTTGTCTGAACACAGCCACGTCTGCTCTGGGTCTCTGCCCTCTCTGTGTGTCTCCAACCCCAGAGCACTTTATACAGTCAGAGCACATGCAAATAGGGCCCCTCTGCTGATAAAAGCCAGCCCAGCCCCAAGCCTGCAGCTCTGGGACAGGAGCCCAGCCCCGCGATTCCCAGGAGTCTCCATTCCGGGATCAGGTCTGAACACGCACACCGCACCATGGCGTTTGGGCTCAGCTGGGTTTTCCTCGTCGCTGTTTTACGAGGTGACTGATGGGGAACAAGGGACACTGATACGTGAGTGGGTGTGAGTGAGGAACACGGACGTGTGACATTTTCCTGACACTGACGTGTCTGTGTTCGCAGGTGTCCAGTGTGAGGTGCAGCTGGTGGAGTCTGGGGGAGACGTGGTGCGGCCCGGGGGGTCTCTGCGACTCTCTTGTGTGGCCTCTGGATTCACCTTCAGTAGCTACTGGATGTACTGGGTCCGCCAGGCTCCGGGGAAGGGGCTGGAGTGGGTCTCATCCATTAGTGGTGATGGCAGCAGTTACATATACTACGCTGCCTCCGTGAAGGGCCGATTCACCATCTCCAGAGACAACGCCAAGAACACGCTGTATCTGCAAATGAGCAGCCTGAA
>NW_011889718.1:4356-5171 GCF_000151845.1 Pteropus vampyrus
TAGTCCACAATTTTGGCTTATGGACGACTGGCCATTTTTCACAACTCCACATTCTGAGAGGCATTTGATTCATACTGCTGTCTTTGATCCATCACTGTCCTACCACGTTTTACTGGAAACGTTACAAAGAAGGAACCAACCAACCCGCCTTTAGCTTAGTAATCCCCGAGCTAAATACACACTTGCACCGCTCACAGCTCTACCTTAGACTTCACCCTAAACCTGGACACCCACATTCTTTGAAACTTCGTGACAAGGTCATATTTCCTCCAAAACGCGTGACCTATTCTCATTTCCATTGACACTTCACCAAAACGGCTCCCAATGTTGACACTCCAACCACCGTGTCCTCGTGACTGTGTGCGTGTTCTCTCAGTGCGGGAGCTTCCTCCACGGCTCTCCCATCCTCTCTCTGAGCTCTCCACACAATCACCTGTAACACCCCTCATAGCAAGCTTGGAATTTTCTAGCAGGCACTTAAAAGTCTCCCACCTCCTACCCATCACCTGCTTCCACGTCCACGTGCACCTTTTCGATACTTGTTCCAGCAGCACCCATTCTCAGTGCCACAGTCTGTCTCATGTGCTGCCATCGTAAAGGCCAAAGACTGGCAGCTTAAATGACAGAAATTTATTTTCTCACATGATGGAGTCAGGAAATCAAATTACAGGGTCCAGATACATCAATACCTGGTGAGAATCCTTCCCGACAGATGGACACCTGACGTCTAGGTGCAATCTCACATGCTGGAGAAAGTGAGAGATAAGTCTCTTTTGTCCCCTCTTCTCAGAAGGCCACCAGGTCCAGTGGATGAG
>NW_011889718.1:5448-5928 GCF_000151845.1 Pteropus vampyrus
CCACACAGGTTATATCAGGGAGTCTAAAGTAATGTTCTTACCCTACATGTCAAGCACACTTGAGATTCAAGGTCACACAGACACTTTTGAAGGACCAGTCTGTGTGAGGTCAGGGCACAGCAGCCTGCTGACCCAGGGGCACCACTAAGAACTCAGAAACCTGTTGAAAGAAAATATCTTGATGCACCAACGTATACTGAGCATCAAGCTAAACACCTCATTGTGGCCATGGTGAGCCAGGGGTCAGGGAACACGCTGGATATGCTGTTCACTTCTCACATGATCTTGTTTTCACAACTCCAGTCGTAGTGGGGCGGGACCACCACACTATGACCTCACTTAGTTTTCAAGCCTCCTCAATGCCCTATTTAAACACCATCACTGCGAATTCAGACTCCAAGGCATGAATTTTGAATAACCGAACTCAGTTCATAATATTCCACCAGTGGACCCCAAAATTCATGTCTTTCTCTCATGCTA
>NW_011889718.1:6305-12366 GCF_000151845.1 Pteropus vampyrus
GACATCAGAGCCCAGGTAGATCCAGTCTCCCCGTGTCACTCAAGGAGCATGCACAGTGAGGAGACGTCCTGTCAGACTCGATCCTCAGAGGGAAAGGCTCTGTCTGCAAAGAGATCAGGCCCCTGACAGGGGCACATATGCATGACAAGCATTTGTACCTGGGACTTCATGTGCTCATTGACCACGGTTTCCATGTTATCGACATCTCTCAGGTCGGACCAACTCTTCAGCTATGAATACTCTGCCTCATGAATATGCAAATGAGCTGAGATCCATCAGGTTAAGTAGGGACCTGTCTGTGTCCTCACAGCACCCACCATCACGCCTTCCCCCACAGAGGCCCTGACAGCACCACCCTCAGCATGGACTGGAGCTGGAGCGTCCTCCTCCTGGTGGCAGTGGCCACAGGTAAGGGGATCCCCAGTCCTGGGCTGACGAGGGCACCAGGTCCAGTCAGGGCTCTGCACCCACTGCTGTCTCCTCTCCACAGGTGTCCACAGCCAGGTCCAGCTGGTGCAGTCTGGGGCCGAGGTGAGGAAGCCTGGGACCTCCGTGAAGGTCTCCTGCAAGGCTTCCGGATACACCTTCACCGACTACTATATGCTCTGGGTGCGACAGGCACCAGGACAAGGGCTTGAGTGGATGGGACGGGTTAACCCTAATAATGGTGGCACAGACTACGCACAGAAGTTCAAGGGTAGAGTCACCATCACCGCAGACAAGTCCAGCAGCACAGCCTACATGGAGCTGAGCAGTCTGAGGCCTGAGGACACGGCCACATATTACTGTGCGAGACACACAGTGTGACGACCCACATCCTGAGAGTGACAGAAACCCTGAGGGAGAGGGCAGCTGTGTGGGGCTGAGGAAGGAAGGGAACAATTATTCCCCTGAAGTTCTCATACAGAGTCAGGTACCAGAGATGGAGAAGAAGATCTCAGATGCTAATCTGTCATTCAGGGAAAGGTGTCACGAGTCCAGGTGTCCTGCAGGAAGATGCAGGGTCAGCATTTCCTGACAGGTCCTTATCATTTGTCATTGCTTCTGCAGAGGGCACAGTTGCACCTCCCTGGTCTCTGGATGAGGGAGTTAGTTCAGGCATCGTCTGGGATTACCTGTTGGTGTCAGATTCAGGGTTGGGACTGCAGATCCCCCAGCTATTCCTCCCACGTTCCCCTGTTTCTGAATAGGGGATGATGCTTCAACCTAGGTAAGTATAAAGACTAAAGGGTGAACTCCTACTGCCCAGTCTGACATCCAGCACCAGGCCCATGACCTTCTGGGAGGACGATCCTGACTCCTAGTAGCAAAGTCATGGTGACGGGTGAGCCAGGTTCTAGCACAGTCCCCCTCAGTTCTCTCCTGCAGGGCTGAGCTCCTGAAGAGGCTCCTCCTCCGACAACAGCCTCCTGTGTCCCTGTCCCTGGGGCAGGACTACTGTGCTCACGCATGGGGAGCACCGTGGGGAGACCTTGATGATGTGGGACCCACGTCCAGCCTTGTGACTTCCCTGTCCCTGCTGAATCACATTATCACACACTCAGAGTACAGTCTACACACACTGACGTTCACAGTCTGGCGGTCAGAGCAAAAAGTCAGTCTCCCTGGACAGACTTCAAGGTTCTGGCAGGACCACAGATGCTCAGAGGTTTAGGGGGGCTGGATTTGACCACGTGTGCTCCTCAACATTAGATATTGAAATTTTATCCCCACAAAAGACCGTGTTAGGGGGTCGGGTGTTTGGAAGGCGCTGGATGACAAGGCCAGGGTTCTCATGAAGTGGATTAGCACCGCACTAAATCAGGCCGCAGAGGCCATGCATGTCACTTCCTCCACCTGAGGACACAGCAAGAGCAAACCAGATATGACCCAGGAAGAGGATCCTTCCCAATGGTGAACATGCTGGCACCTCGATCCTGGATTCCCACCTCCTGAACCTTGAGAAGGGAATGGTTGTTAATATTAAATTACTCAGAAGGTTTTGTTCTCTTACTGCAGCCTGAGCAAACTCAGACAGCGGTCTGCTTCTGTGTCTTTCCTGGTTCAAGAGCCGCTTTCCTTACATCCTGACTCATGCCCCGTTCTCCAGCCCCACAGCCTGGAGGAAGTCAACTCACATCACTGGTGACATTGCTTTCTCCTCTAGAGTCTAATCTCCTCTGCCTCGCTCTGGCATGAACACTTGTGGCTGTATTAGGAGTGTCTCAGATAAAACAGGAAGCCATTTACCACAAGACGTCTAATGGTCCTGGAATGACAACGTGCCTTTTCCCTGGAACAGTCACAGCTTCCGAGCACAGAGCCACTGAAACAGCCCTCCGAATACTCACATCCATCCCACAGGCCAGTTCCACTTAGCACATCCCAACATCCCCCAAAGCTGACTCACTAAAGCATGACCTGAAGCCCAAAATACCGAAGAGCATCCTGTCCTATGTCCCAAGTGTAATCTCTAACTCAGCTGTCAGTGAGGATTCGGGTGCATGCTCACCTCCAACATTTCTGTATATAAAATGTTCACGTTCTTTTGTGTTTTTTATTGGTAAGGAAGGACATATTTCTCACTTGCACAAACCATAGGGTTTCACTTACAGAGGCAGAAATGACTCTACCCCTTGTCACCAGGAACAGAATCCTAAGAAAGCTTAAAATACTTGCCTGAAAAATTAGCAATCTGACGTAGACCAGAGACCCTGCTGAATCCCTGATCAATGTACGTGGATCATGTCACAGCCACGGTGGACACGGGGCCAGTGTCAGGATGGACAAAATCCATTAGATTTCAAAACTGACCCTCGTGCTCCTAAAACCGTCAATACGTCTCTGCACGAATCCCGTGTTCTACTCCTTCAATCCATTCTCTTTTTTATTAGTGTTTTTTTTTTTTTGCTTTCCTCTTTATATACTTTATTCCCTTAAAATAGAGTATCTGTCATGTGATCTAACATTCATGACTCAGGATCTTACCTTGAGCTTACGGGTGTCACCTCCAGGCACATGGAAAAGGCTAATGGGGCTTTCGCCCTCATCATCGCACAACCGTCCCCTGTTGTCCTCTGTGTGGACACATTTGAAAGTCAAATGACTATACATGGCCAAAGCTACAAGCTCGTGCGGTGAAGATGGAGTGTGATGTAGAGCTGACCTGGTGCTGCTGACACTGTCTGCGTGTCACCTCTTTCTCCTGTGCTCTGGCGGACAACTACAGATGGGACCCTCAGTGCGCTGTGAGCTCTGGGAAGGACCCGTTGTGTGGAGAGCCTAGCCAGGTCCAAGGTCCATGGGCACAGTCACCGGGAGGGCCAGGCTGTCAGCCTCAGAAGAGCAGAGCTGCCGTCCACCGTGGATCCATCCACTTCTGCTCCCTTTGAATCAGCCCCGAGCAGGTTATTTAGGATGAATTCCTGACTTAGACAACATGGATGACCGATTCTAATTAACACTGGAGAATACGTTGACAGCAACAAGTTGATTAGTGTTGATTGAAGAAATGCAGATGATAAACCAGCGGTGTTTCTGCAAGGAACTGACCATTGCCTGGAGGATTTTATCTTTTTCAGTAGAAACAATTTTATAATATCAATGACATTTACAGAAGGGTTGTTAGTCAAGGCTTTATAAAAAGTGAGTTGAGGGCTGGATTATTTTTGCGTGAACATTCTATTGCTTTTCATCATGAAACACCTACACTTGTAGAGAAAATGCTGAGGGCTCAGGGAGGCTGCAGACGCTGTCAGGCCCCAGTGCAAGTCCGACCCCGAGAGCAGGCAGAGGGAGAGCTGATGGTGACGTTCCCGAGTCGCTCTGCCGTGGGAGGAGGGTCCAGCACGTCGTCCCTCCAAAGTTTCACTCCAGGGGACGTCCACGTCACCCAGTAGTGGGCCTCCCCAGTGTCCCTGCTGTTCCAATTCCAGGCTGGAGAGGCTCTCAGGTGTGTGTTCCCAGCACTAGCCAGGTGATCAGAATCGGGGAGCAGCAGCTTGGACTGTCCCATGGGGCGCCCTCTATGTGGAGGTGACAACTTCCTTAGGACCAATGCACTGTGCTGTTTTTTTGTCAGAAAATGTGGTTGTGGTTATTATCGTGGCGGATGTAAAGGATCAAACGTACATGATGCGAATAGTTTAGCCCCGTCTCTGCTGTCCTTCACCACGAGCCATCAGGGGGCGGAGCCTGACCTGCCTCCCTAGGCGTAGAAAGAGCCTCAGCTGAGCGTCCGATTCCCTTCTCCTCATTCTACCTTCCACAGAACAGCAGGAGAAACACGTCACACAAGTTCCCCACCGTCCATAACAAGTTCCGTGTCCCTCCAGGATCCACTAAGAAGGTTCCGGCTCCATCTGAGCACCCGTCACGATGGCCGTCGTCACCCACATTTCTGCATGTGCTCAGGACAGCTGAGGTTTCCTCCACGAAGACTGAGGCTGCTCCCCGGCTCACGTGTTCCTCTCTGAGCTCCCCCCATATCCTCCTCTAAAGACCCGTCCACAGCATGGAGGCTTCTTCTAACACGCATCTCAACACCCTTCCAGAATCTTTGCCCAGCCCGGTTCCAAAGCAGTGTTTCATTTTTACGTATCTCTTACAGCAGCACCCCGTTTCTCTTTACCGAATTATAGTCCATGTGATCTGCTATAAAAAAGTAACAGAGATGAAGCGGCTGAGAGAGACAACTGGAATTAACTTCACACAGTCCTGGGGGAGAGAATCCACGGTAAAGACAATCATAGACTCAGCATCTTGAGGTCTCGCTTCCTGGTTCACACACGGCCTTTTGTGCCCTCACCAGGGAAGTGCTCCAGACATTTAAGACACTGGAGTTTTGAATAATTAACTGTTTCTAGTTGAACTTTTGTTCTTTCTAGGGCTGTGCCCTCTGGACACCTATCACAAGGGCAGACAGATTATGATCTCATATTTTTCTGGGGCACCTGAGTACCCAGCCCTCGGGGTGCAGCATCTATGATGTCACATAGCTAATATGTTGAAGAGAATTTACTGATTAGCACTTAGTGCAGCTTGCTTGTCACTGTGGCTGCGTGTCATAAGAAGAATAACATTTTATCACGTCTCTCCTTCTACAGGCTGAGCATTGGCTTTCCTCATAGAGCCCAGGGACAAAGGTCACACCAAACCCCTCAGCAGGTGCGCAGACTCACACGGCAGAGACGCACTCATCGGAAGGAGACTCAGCACTGACCCTTGCAGGCCCGCGTCACACCACACGCTGCATTTGCAATTACGATGCTGAGGATGTAACATGGACATCATGTATGTGCGTGCGATTCCAACTGTACACGTCATCCTGGTGTGGCTGTGGCTGACAGAGCTCTACCACAGCAAGACGACTACCGTACACGCGCAATTATCAGTGGACAGAGAAAGTTAGAGGCACAGAGAGTGACTCTCAGATGGGCCCGACGACTGCAACACACCTGTGACCCTGGTTCTCGCACGTGCTCTCCGTTAGCACTAGAAGGCAGCAAATCCCACATGCGCTCATGCAGGACGGAGAACTGCACCGCACTGGGCACGTCCCCTCTGTCCTGGAGGTGGCCCAGGGGAGCAGTGGGGTGCAGTGCGGAGCATGCAGGGCCAGACACATGAGTTCACTGTTATACATATGAGCTCTCAATACCAGCAAGATCTCCGTGGTCATGTATGGCCTTATTCACCTGTGATGCAGGTAAATGATATCACGTCACATGACTTAAGTGCATGAGTAAAACGAAATGAGACAATGGTGCTAAGTGTTTAAGTAACACATGTCACAGTAAACGTCATATTTCACCAAATGTTCTCATTGCCACCACATGCCTTAACACAGCCACGTCTGCTCTGGGTCGCTGCCCTCTCTGTGGGTCCCCAATCCCAGAGCTCTTTAAACAGTCAGAGCACATGCAAATAGGGCCCCTCTGCTGATAAAAGCCAGCCCAGCCCCGAGCCTGCAGCTCTGGGACAGGAGCCCAGCCCCGCGATTCCCAGGAGTCCCCATTCCAGGATCAGGTCTGAACACGCACGACGCACCATGGCGTTTGGGCTCAGCTGGGTTTTCCTCGTC
>NW_011889718.1:12493-14317 GCF_000151845.1 Pteropus vampyrus
GCTACTACATGAGCTGGGTCCGCCAGGCTCCAGGGAAGGGGCTGGAGTGGGTCTCATACATTAGTAATGGTGGCAGCAGCACATACTACGCTGCCTCCGTGAAGGGCCGATTCACCATCTCCAGAGACAACGCCAAGAACATGCTGTATCTGAAAATGAGCAGCCTAAAGGCTGAGGACACGGCCCTGTATTACTGTGCGAGAGACACAGTGAGGGGACCTCAGTGTGAGCCCAGACACAAACCTCCCTGAGGGAGACAGGAGGGGGAGCTGCAGGGGCCGATCAGGTCACAAGGGGGCTCTCAGGTCACACAAAGCACAGCACACACAGACCAGCCCAGCAGCAGGTGCACAGGAAGGTGGGAAGGGGCGTCCTGTTGGAAGCAGCGATTTCCTCTCAAAGTTCTCAGCTGCCCACGGGGACAACCCTGACTTTTTCGACATGGCTCTAACTTCTCCTGTTCTCACAGGAATAAAATGAAAATGCACCTTTTCTGTCTGTGGACGACATATCACTGGTGACTGGGGACCTTCCTTCACCAGTTTTCTATGTGTCTGTTTTCATGTCTCAGCAGAGGGACCATCCTGAGGGCTGTCTTCTTCTCTGTGGCTGGAAAATACCTGCACAAAGAGAGACCCGGCACAGTGCAGACTCCTGTGTGCTGACCTCAGGCTCTCTGCCCCCACAGGCACATGCTGTCCCCACACGGGCCCATCACTCAGAACGGGTTCCCCGTGGGGGATGGACCACAGGGCACCATCATTCCACAGTCCTGAAGCATGATCTCTGGTGGCATGAGCCCCGTTTATAAACAGAGTGAAAAGACGCTTTCTTGTGCAGAATCAGGATGGAGATGCCGGAGTTGTTGTCCAGCCATTGAGCGAGGAGACACAGAACAGGAATCGTGCATTACTCAGAAGTGCACGCTGAGCCCTCGCTGTCACTTCATTCTTAATTTTTGACATGCGTCCCCTCCTATGATTCTGCACTGGGCCCTGGCATTGCACAGTCGCTCTGCTGTTGTGCCTTCAGACTACGTCACAGTCTTTGCCTAAATCGTCCCCATATCCAGGAATGGTCCCAGTAAGAATGTAGCTACAGGTGCTATGACTAGAGTGATGAGGGTTCAGGTGAGGGACCCTGTGTGTTTGGACTTCTCTCTGGTTCCTGGTCTGTAGAGGAAAGAGCACTTTGAGCTTCCCACAGAAGTGGCCCCCTCTTTACCCAGAAGAGCATTTCTCCGTCCAGGCCTCATGGGGTGGCCCAGCACCACAATCCAAACAAACAAGTGTTGATCGCTCTACCGTGTTGGCCATTCACCTCTTTAGGTTTACATAGAGAAGTGAGCCTCTCTAGTGCACCCACATTGTGTCTTTGATAAAGACAGATGAATCTTCTTTATATAACAGAACAGAATCGTGTAGAGGAAAGAAATATTCACACCCTAGACCAGTAGTCTATAGGAATCCCCATTCAGCACTGAGGGTACAGCCCCCTGTCCCCACATCAAAGCTTCAGCCTGAGCTGAAACGCAGTGGGGGAGATGAACCCAGAGTTAGGGAGGAAGCGGGTTCTCACACATGATGTGGTCAAGGTCAATCGAGGAGCTCCTGAGGGATGACTGTCCCCATGGTTCACGGTGGAGGACGAAGGACACAACTCTTTTCCCGTATGAAATGGGGACAGACTATGACAAGGTGCTGCTGTAGAGAAAGCATAAGGTCATCGTCTGAATTGTGTGTTTATGTATTTTATTAGCTTCTCGACATTACGATGTTTTAACATCTTTATAACCCTTTCTGGATGTGGACAGACTTCTGCTCA
>NW_011889718.1:14573-15794 GCF_000151845.1 Pteropus vampyrus
CCCTGGTGGCATCATAACCACCCGTCTCTAGGACCCGTGAGTGTGATAAACTCTATTTCCCCCGATCCCTTTCTATGCTTCCTCCTGTAGCCACACCTGTCATCTTGAAGAGGAAAAGTAGAGGAATTTTCTACAAAAGGCCAATAGCTCTGTGTCTGCTTCTGTAAATATGCTCGCAGGTGCACGAGCTCACTGCAGAGCTCACTTGCACTTTGCCCTACTTGCTCTTTGCTGGGCAAATGGAACTGTTTGTCCCCCAGCAGCTCCCGCTTCCTGTAACAATTTGTAACCATCGGTAGCCCTTAGCAGCTCCCGCCCTTCTACCAATGTTACCACTTGCAACCATAACAATTCCAGCTGCTTTGTAACTGTCTGAGCTCAATTCAAGCAATCAGCTCATGTAAAAGGCTTGTATAGAAGGAATGTTGCAACTTAACTCAGGGCCCAGGTCTTCAGAGCGTTATGTCCTCTGGGACCACGGGAAATAAACCTGAGTTCTCCAACTCATTGGTTTCTCCCCCGGACTGGTTTTGGAGCTTCTTCCATGATAAGCAAAAGTAAAAGTGTTCTTTTACTTAATCCACTTACTTTCCGTTACAATGTTCTACTTATATTTCACTTACATATTTTGGTCCATAAAAATAGAGGTAATGGTGTCTGCACTCTAACTCTCACGACTCAGGAGCTCTACCTGGAGCTCAGGTTGGCAGCTTCAGACACATTAGGAGAGGCAGGTGGGACTTTCCCCCTCCTCACTGCACTGCACAGCCCTGTCATCCTCAGTGTGGACATATTGGGAAGACAAAGGACTATCCATAGCCAAGTGGACAAGTTGTCTGGTAAACGTTAGATGCTATGGAGGACGCACCTGGTGCAGCTCCAACTATCCCGGAGTCACCACCTGCAGGGGTGCTTTGGGGAGGACCTGCAGATGGGACCCTCGGATGTGCTGTGTGATCTGGGTGCCATCAATGGAGGGGACGCACTGGGCATGACACAGGATTTTGGGGAAGCCACAAGGACGGCCAGTCTAAAGTCTCTGGAATCCCTGAAGCTGCTGTCCATCACGGGAATCCATGCCATTCGTGTGTGTTTGGTTCAGCCCACATCAGGTTATTTAGGATAAATTCCTGAGTTAGAGAACATGGCTGACACATTATAACAAACCCTGGACAATACCTTGACAGCAACAACTGGATTAGTGGTGACTGAAGAAATGGA
>NW_011889718.1:16729-19902 GCF_000151845.1 Pteropus vampyrus
ATCAAACGTACGGCCTTCGGACAGTTTAGAGTCATCTCTGTTGTCCTTCACCACGAGCAGTCAGGGGGCGGAGCCTGACCTGCCTCCCTTGTCGTAGAAAGAGCTTCAGCCGAGCGTCCGATTCCCTTCTCCTCATTGTACCTTCCACAGAACAGCAGGAGAAACACGTCACACAAGTTCCCCACCGTCCATAACAAGAACCGCCTCCCTCCAGGTTCCACTAAGAAGGTTCCGGCACCTTCTGAGCACCCGTCACGATGGCCGTCGTCACCCACATTTCTGCGTCTGCTCAGGACGGCTGAGATTTCCTCCACGAAGACTGAGGCTGCTCCCCGGCTCCGGTCTTCCTCTCTGAGCTCCCCCCAGATCCTCCTCTAAAGACCCGTCCACAGCATGGAGGCTTCTTCTAACACGCAGCTCAGCACCGTTCGAGCATCTTTGCCCAGCCCGGTTCCAACGCAGCGTCCAGTTTGATGTATATGTTACGGGAGCATCCCCATTGCTCTATACCGATTGCATAGTCCATGTGAGCTGCTATAAAAAGTAACAGAGATGAAGCGGCTGAGAGAGACAACTGGAATTAATTTCACACAGACCTGGGGTAGAGAATCCACGGTAAAGACCACAGACTCAGCATCTTGAGGTCTCGCTTCCTGGTTCACTCATGGCCTTCTGTGCCCTCACCGGGGAAGTGCTCCCAGACATTTAAGACACTGGATTTTTGAATGATTAACTGTTTCTAGTTGAACTTTTTTCTTTCTAGGGCTGTGCCCTCTGGACACCTATCACAAGGGCAGACAGATTATGATCCCATATTTTTCTGGGGCACCTGAGTATCCAGCCCTCGGGGTGCAGCATCTATGATGTCACATAGCTGATATTTTGAAGGGAATTTACTGCTTAGCACTTAGCGCAGCTTGCTTGTCACTGTGGCTGCGTGTCATAAGAAGAATAACATTTTATCAGGTCTCTCCATCTACAGGCTGAGCGTTGGCTTTCCTCGTAGAGCACAGACACAAGGGACCCTCCAACATCCCTCAGCAGGTGCACGGACTCACGCGGCGCGGACGCACTCATCGGAAGGAGATTCAGCACTGACCCGTGTGAGTCCGCGTCACACCACACGCTGCATTTCCAATTATTACGCTGAGGCTGTAACATGCACATCATGTATGTGTGTGCGATTCCAACTGTACACATCATCCTGGCGTGGCTGTGGCTGACAGAGCTCTACCACAGCAAGGCGACTACCGTACAAGTGCAGTTATCAGTGGACAGAGAAAGTTAGAGGCACAGAGAGTGACTCTCAGATGGACCAGACGCCTGCAATACACATTTAACCCTGCTTCTCACATTATTCTCCGTTAGCACAAAAAGTCAGCAAATCCCACACGCGCTCATGCAGGACGGAGACCTGCACCTCACTGGACACATCACCTCTGTCCTGGAGGTGGCTCAGGAGAGCAGTGGGGTGCAGTGGGGAGTGTGCAGGGCCAGACACATGAGTTCACTCTTACACACGTGCACTCTCGACACCACCGAGCTCTCTGTGGTCCTGTTTGGCCTTGTTCACCTGTGATGCAGGTAAATGATATCACATCCCGTGACTTACGTGCATGAGTAAAATGAAATAAGATGATGGTGCTAAGTGTTTAAGTAACACATGTCACAGTAAAAGTCATATTTCACCAAACAATCTCATTGTCACTATGTGCTCAGGTACATCCAGGCCTGCTCTGGGTCTCTGCCCTCTTGTGGGTCCCCAACCCCAGAGCTCTTTATACAGTCAGAGCACATGCAAATAGGGCCCCTCTGCTGATAAAAGCCAGCCCAGCCCTGAGCCTGCAGCTCTGGGACAGGAGGCCAGCCCCGCGATTCCCAGGAGTCCCCATTCCAGGATCAGGTCTGAACACGCACGCCGCACCATGGGATCGGCTGGGATCCGCTGGGTTTTCCTCGTCGCTGTTTTACGAGGTGATTGATGGGGAACAAGGGACACTGAGTACGTGAGTGGGTGTGATTGAGGAACAGGGATGTGTGACAGTTTCCTGACCCTGACGTGTCTGTGTTCACAGGTGTCCAGTGTGAGATGCAGCTGGTGGAGTCTGGGGGAGACGTGGTGCAGCCCAGGGGGTCTCTGCGACTCTCCTGTGTGGCTTCTGGATTCACCTTCAGTAGCTACTACATGTATTGGGTCCGCCAGGCTCCGGGAAAGGGGCTGGAGTGGGTCTCATACATTAGTGGTGATGGCAGCAGCACAAACTACGTTGACTACGTGAAGGGCCGATTCACCATCTCCAGAGACAACGCCAAGAACACGCTGTATCTGCAAATGAGCAGCCTGAAGGCTGAGGACACGGCCCTGTATTACTGTTGGAGAGACACAGTGAGGAGACTTCAGTGTGAGCCCAGTCACAAACCTCCCTGAGGGAGACAGGAGGGGAGCTCAGGACACCAGGGGGCGCTCAGGGTACACACAGCACAGCACACACAGACCAGCCCAGCAGCAGGTGCACAGGGAGCTGGGGAAGGGGCTTCCTGTTGGGAGCAGCGATTTCCTCTCATTCCTCTCAGCTGCCTCCCAGGAGAATTACTGCTTCTTTGTGGCTCTAATTTTCCACATTCTCACACAGATGAGAAATGAAGAAGTAACGTGTCTGTAAATGGAAGATCAGCAGTGCCTGGGGACCTTTCCTGAAGCAGCTTTCAATGTGTCCTTTCTGATTTCGTGACAGAGAGACCACCTAAGGGCTTTATGTCCCTGAGGCTGGGAACTGTTTCCACACAGAATGAGACACAGCACAGTGCAGGGACCTGTGTGCTGAGCTCAGGCTCTGCCCCCCACAGACACACGCTGTCCCCACGTGGGTCTCCCTTCAGACAGGACACGTGGCCACAGGGGTAGAATCAGCCCCCCAGGACTCTATCCAATGCCATTTCTGTCTTGCCTACAACACAGTACCCTCCAGGTCTTCACTTACTCAGGTGGATTTTGAAATCCTCCCAACATGACCAGGTTCATCTACTGTCCTAATTTCACTAAGTCTGAGCTCCATGAAGCTGGATCCCAGCTCAATCTCACAGCCTCCACCCAGACCAGTCACAGAAGAGGGATTTCGTGCATATATGGCCTTCACCTGTCCCTAGTTCATCTGCTATCGTTAATCTAACTC
>NW_011889718.1:20457-23196 GCF_000151845.1 Pteropus vampyrus
AAATACCATCATTCAGAATGCAAACTCCAACATGCGAAGTTTGAGGGTCACAATTCAGTCCATAAAATTACACCTGTGGACTCCAAAATCCACGGATCTCCCTCATGGAAAATGAACTCTAAGCCAACGTCCCCAAATGTCTTACTCGTTACAGCATCAACTTAGAGTCTAACGTGCAAATTCTCATCTAAACATCATCTCATCAGATCCTGGTGGATCTTGATGTATGATTCATCCTGAAGCAAATGTCCTCTCAAAGTATGAACCTACAAAAAAAGACACGTTATGTGCCTTCAAAATGTGACGATGGGGCAGCCAGAGGGTAGACAGTCCCATCCTGAAAGGGATGAAGAGGAAAAAAAGAGAGATTTGGGGGCGAACGCTGGTCCACACAGCAGCAAGGCAATCCCGCCAGGCCTAAAGGTTGGAGATGGTCCGCTCCGGCTGGATGCCCCCACTCTGTACCCTCCGGATGGTTGTCCCACCCTGCGGACCCACTGAGGTGCTGACTCACGCTCTGTGTCCCAAAGAGAAGTCTCGCTGCAGCTCTGCTGGGCGGTGGTCACACCTGCATGCTCCGCTAGGTGGCAGTAACACCTGAGCTTGTCTTAGAGGTCATGTCACCTGTTAAATCTAATGCGGTGGCTGAAGACTCTGAAAGCAAGGAGTCCTCCCTGATGCTCTCGAGTCTCCTCCAAGGCCGTTCTTCCCTTTTCTTAAACAGACTGTGTCCTCACAGCCAAAGTGGCTTATGATCCTTCTCTGTAGAATCCAAGAGGCCTGACCACCTTCCTTCATTCTGCCCCACGAGTGCATCCCATTTACTTCAGAATGACAGTGTTTGTGCTGGAAGAATCACAGTTCTAATCCTGGCTGGAGCAGAGATGGCTGATGAAACCTGCTGGTCATGCCCATGAATTTTTCTATCAAATTGTTTTTCAACAACATCTTTCTTGCCTGCTTCATAAGAAACGTCACACTTCTGGCTGCATGGATGGGCTGGCACCTTTCAAGTCCCCGAGTTCTGATTAGCACTAGATGTCCACTGCCATGTCCGATCCATCAGCCTTCACACATATTTTACTAGATGCAACAGGAAGAACCAACCACTCTGCCCTTGCTTAGAAATCCCCACAGCTAAATACACACGTTCACTGCTCACAGCTCTACCTTCCCCGAAACCCAAACCCACCAGCCAAGCTCTTTGACACTTTATGACAAGGTCACATGTCCTGCAGAACCCGGGCCATGTTTCTCATTTCCATGGACACCTCACCAGAACGGCTCCCAATGTCGACACCCCAACGACCGCTGTCCTTGTGACTGTGTTCGCTTCTCCCAGGGTGTGGGAGCTTCCTCCATGGCTCTCCCGTCCTCTCTCTGAGCTCTCTGCACAATCACCCGTAACACCCCTCACAGCAAGCTTGGAATTTTCTAGCAGGCACTTAAAAGTCTCCCACCTCCTACCCATCATCTGGTTCCAATCCACTTATACCATCTTTGGTGTTTATTCCAGCAGCACCCCAGTACCACAGTCTGTCTCATGTGCTGCCATCGCAAAGACTAAAGACTAGGCAGCTTAGATGACAGTAATTTATTGTCTCATGTGATGGAATCAGGAAGTCAAGTTACGGGGTCCAGATACATCGATACCTGGTGAGAATCCTTCCCTACAGGCAGACAGCTGACGTCTAGGTGCAATCTCACATGCTGGAGAAAGTGAGAGATGTGTCTCTTTTGCCCCCTCTTCTCATAAGGCCACCAGGTCCAGTGGATGAGGACTCACCCTACAGTCTCATTTATCCCTGACACTTCCTAAGAACCCTTCTGCCATACAGTCCATGGTGTGCTAGGTTTCACCACATGAATGGTGGGCGTACAGTTCATACATAGAAAGATCCCAGGGTTAACTGTGAGAGGGTTCACTGACCAGAGGATGTTCATCACGTTCCTGGTTATGTCGGCACAGGCACAGGTTCCTGACAGCAGTGCTTACGAGACATCCTCACGCAGAGACCAGTGCCTCTCACACGTGATCGTGGACCTCGTGTCCCAGCGCATCCTGGAAGCCAGGACTCTGCGTCTCCTCTCGCCTGCTCTCAGCTCCCCCTGGGACAGAGCTCTCATGAGTTGGCTCATGTTTCAGAGGTGATAGTCCCTGGTGTGGGTTTGCAGTTGCATCTGCTGGGTCCACCCAGTGGCATGAATACCCTTTATAATGGGGCATCACCGGAGGTCTAACAGGTCCCTTGGCTGTAGTATGTTCTGAATTCTAATTTCCTGGGAGAGACTTGACATTGCCCAGATGTTCAGTGATTTCATGTCCAATGATGTCAGTCCAGGGGCCACTTACATTTGGTGAGATCGATCCCTACATCTAGTAACAGCAAGAATACAACCTCTGAGGGAACCTCTGCTGTGTGTGTTTAATGTACTGAATAATAAAAGTGGACTTTGTTTCAAGCCAGATGTTCTGTATCTGCATGTATTTTAAGACCCTTAAAACAGAGGGTCCTAAAGGATAGAGAATCTCCCTCAAACCCTCGAGAACTTCTAAACTCAGAGAATGCTGACTGCGTCAGGGCTTGTGTCAGCCCCAGAGAAAAGGTTCCCTCGTGGTTCACAAAGCCCTTGCTTGGGACCACCCCGCTCAGAAATTGGGGGCGAGTGAGGCCAATTCACTATATCAAGAAGTGAAGCCAAAAGCATATGGTGTCCCTGAGGGAGCATCCTGAAGTC
>NW_011889719.1:0-2442 GCF_000151845.1 Pteropus vampyrus
GGCTTGCCCCGCCCCTCTGTGGCGCCGTGTGCGTTGTTTCTTGCTGGCGCGAAGACCCCGCCCATCCAAGGCCCCGCCCACCCACCAGTTCCACCCACTCATCCCTCAGTTGAGCTGTGAGCTACAAACAGGGTGCCAAAGAGAGGAGTTGACCACGTGGGGACCGATTTTCTTAAAGGTGGCTTTACATCACACTTCCCTTTGGCCTTAGATACAAGTAGGGTGACGGGAGTGAATTTAGTCTGACCCTGGGCTGAAGGGCAGTCATATCATTTGTCTAGGACGTCAGTTCTCCAACTGCTTGGCCTCAGGACACGTTCGCTTTTTTTTTTTTTTAAATGTAGGTTATCTATCCTACACACTCCATTAGAAATTAAAACAATCAGAAAAAGGCCATCCGTGAACTTAATAATAATAAACCCATTACACGCTATCGCAAATCATATTTTTATGGGAAAATATTTTTGAAAAACAAAGATGATGAAGATTTTGGCATCTCCCTGGCTTAGCAGAGGGGAGCTAGATTCTTCTATCTCCTTCTGCATTCTATGTATTGATATATTACACGTCCTGTAGCCACTGGGAAACTCCACTATACATTTATGAAAGAAAGAGAGTGAAATGTCGAATATCATTACTATGGACATAATTTTGACTTTGCGAAATTCCCTTGAAAAACTCTTGGGGAATCCCTAGAGTGCCCTGGTGCGTAGCAATATCAAAATGATTAAACTTTGCTGGCTGTGTTTTTAGAGCTGTGACTAAACTTGGAGTGCAGTGGTTATTTCCACCAAAACTGCTATGTCATGACCATCAGTTTGTTTTTGGCATTCTTGACATATGATTTCTCTCCATTTCCTCATTCTCTGACACTATATTCTTTGCTTTGATAACTGATGAGGCAACACCAATGAAGGTCACTTCGTTTTAAAAGGAAAATGATTAACCGATGAACTAAAATTCTATCATAAAAGGTAGTAGAGCCAGAGGGTGCTTGTGCTATATCAGCAGAACAAACTGTTGACATATGACTTTGAGAGACTGAATAGAAAGCCCTGCACTCGGCACTTGGCACTTGGTAAGCACATGATAAACAGTAGTGAGAAGCTAATTGAGAGTAGAGTCTAGTGTGAGCAAAGCAATGTAGGAAAGTACAAAACATGTTTGGGGAGAGCAAATGATCCGGATGGATGGATGGAAAGAGGCAGAGGGAGAGGTCAAGGAGAAGAGCTAGTGTGGAGGAATGAGCTTATCAGGTGGACTGGGTCCATTCCAGGAGTTCTAAGGGCAAAGCTAAGGAGTCTGAATTTTATTCGGGGTTCTTGGAAGCTGTTGACCAAGGTTTCAGGGGAAGTAGTAGGGTGGGGCCATGCAGGGGACAGCTGATGCTGGAATCGGAAGGGAGAGACAGGGGGAGACAGACGCACAGAGAGCAGAGAGAGACGTATGCAAACTGCTAAATATACAAGGCAGAATAAAACAAAATGCTACGGAAATTCAAGGAAGATGCCTTTATTTCACCCTGAAGGGTCACGTAGATTATCCAGGGAACAACGGACTTGTTTATGTAGCTACTTTACCCTAGTAACAAGCAGTGCCAATCAGATCCCATCAAAGGAGCTAGGAGTGTGTGGAATGATGGGATCTCTTTACTGGCTTCAGTTTAAAAAGCAATTGTCTTATGATGGGTTCCAGGAGTTTACTTGCAGACAACCCATTCTGCAGTCAACATCACATCTCTGCCTTGTTCTGTTTCTTTGGCTACTACCCATGTTTCCTCACCAGAGCACATCTCACCCTGATTTGTCCACTGGAGTACTCCTGACAGGCAGAGACTATTTCTAACTTAGTTTTCTGGCCCCAGATCCTAGTAGAGTGCCAAGGTAGGAAAGGGCCAATATTTCACATAAGTATTTGGTGAATGGGAGAATTAGCAATGGGTTTTGAATGTCAGGTCTGCTCAGGTTCTAGGGCAGAAGCTTTACTGAATTGCTTAGTAGTGGTTCTTGGTCATAATTCTTGCGAGTGAATTGTGAATTGCTAGCTATTGTTATTAGTAAACCACATACCTTCATCACGGGCAGAGTTGGGCCCCAAACTATCCAAGTGCACAGAGACCTCAAAAATTTCTGAGGTTCTACGTGATGCAGAAACGTAATAAAATCATTACAATGATGTCTATGTTTCTAGCCCTTTGGATCCACATAATCTTCAGATGAACTCTTTTGACATGGAGACTTCAGAATTACTGCCCTGAATGTTAAAACGGGGGTATGGAATTCAGATTTACAAACAAGGGCGCACAGACGAGCCAAAACATCACTCCTTCTTTTTTGCTCACCCAGATTCTTGGTCTTGGAGAATGGAGAACGCTTGGGGTGGGCGGGAAGGGAGAGCTTCAGAGTACGTGCATGTGGGCACACACATGTGTTCACTCATATA
>NW_011889719.1:3511-3837 GCF_000151845.1 Pteropus vampyrus
GATAACCGAACTGCAGAGAAGGACATTCTTAAAGGTTTCCATGAGCCAAAGGTGTGCTTGCAATATCATGTTCTTTTCTTTCTAAAAGGTGTATTCGCCTTTGTCTTTCATTTCTGGTAAAGAAGTCTAATTTGTCATCATATAGCCTTTTTCTCTCATGGGTAATATTCTCTTGGCCCATGAAAATACTAATTTAATGAAGTCAAAGGTACTCGAGATGCTTTGCCGTCACCGTTCACTCAAGAATGTGATTTAAGTGGTTGATAAAGAATTCCAGCAGTTAAACTGTTGTTGTCTATTAAGAAACCTAGCAAAGCTCTGCCTTC
>NW_011889719.1:5197-5777 GCF_000151845.1 Pteropus vampyrus
GTCCCACCACCTTTAACCGATTAGCAGATATAGTCATCTGACACAATCATTAGCAGATATAGTCATCTGACACAATCAACTTGGTGTATAGATTGGTTCTTGCAACATCTAAGTGGGAGAGAATAAACCTCTGGCAGACGAAAGTCTTGGTAGCAAAGGCAGGGCCACCATGGCGGCAGGACCCCAGGGTCCACGTCTGCTTGTCCTGGGCCTGCTACTGTGTGTGCGAGGCCTCTCTGTGTCCCAGGGCAGGAAGCTCTTGTTGGTCCCACTGGATGGCAGCCACTGGCTAAGCATGCATGGGGTCATTCGGCAGCCTCATCAGAGAGGATATGGTCTTAGCGTCTGTCACCTCCGTGTACATTACGGAAGGAGCATTTTACACCTTGAAGAGGTACCCGGCGCCATTCAAAAGAGAGGACTTGGAAGCGTCTTTTATCAGTCTTGGGCGTGCTGTATTTGAGAACCAGCCTTTCTTACAGCGTGTGGTCAAAACGTACAAGAAAGTCAAAAAGGACTCAGCTCTACTGTTGTCCATCTGCTCCCATTTACTGCACAACAAGGAGCTCATGACTTCCTT
>NW_011889719.1:7277-12436 GCF_000151845.1 Pteropus vampyrus
ATCTCTGTGGACATGCAGCGATTCGGAGCTGATATCCATACATGCATGTTGGGTGCAGGAAAAGAAGCCAAACAGAAGACCAGTGAGAACAGAGACCTGAAGATGGCGTGGAGAAGAAAGGCCGGTAACCAGGGAAGTTTGCACTCTGAGTATGTAATGAAAAACGACATGTTTGCAAGATGCTATCTAAGTGCTTAATAAGGATTCTTGCAAAACAAGAGACATTTGGGAAGAGAAAATCTAATAAAAGCCCGGAACAAAAATTACCGAACTCTCAGCAAAAGTTAAGAACTATTTAAAAGACTTCATTGGGTTGAACAAGGGCTTTTATTTTAGAACCAGCCTCAGTATTTTTGGAAGGTGATAATAGGTGGGGGATCGAGGGTTATTTTCAGTTAACCTGTTGCTTCGCTCTTGCTATTCCAGAGTCTGTGAAGTTACGGTGGTGTTCAGGGGATATTTTGCCAAGCGGAGGGTTGACCTCACCGTTATTGAATCCCATAAGAGCTGGCCCAGAACGCTTCGGCCATGATAACACAAACTGCGCAGTTTGCCTTTGTGATCTGGAAGATGAACTTCCATGCCATTTAAACTTTAGCCAAGTGTTGTTATTTAACTTTGGGTGTTTATGGTCCTGTGGTTTCCATTGTGTAATCACACCCTGCTGATTGCCAAGCGGGGGTGTGTGGGGTGGGGTAGGGTGTTGTAAACAAGTTTAAATGTAAGAGTGAGTTTCATGAAGGGGCAAAGTTCCTAAGAAATAAGATAAAACATTTACCTTCATCCAGGAGAAAGAACTTAAACGATGCTTGGAGCTGAACTCTCTCTCCCCAGGGATGAGGGATGTGGTGCAGATCCTAAAGAGGAAGGACCTTGGAAAAGTCATCCTCAGGATGCTCTCACCACAAATCCAAATGCACTGTGGTGGCAGAGGCAACGATACTGGCCTCCTTGGCCTTTCAGAGGAGCTTGATGGAAAAGGTTGAGAGACACAGAAACTAGGAGCCAGAGGTCTCAAAGAGAGCCTGGGGCTGGGGATGGTGGATAAGGCATTGGGTGCACATCAGAGGAAGGCTGGTCAGTATTCAGGCTTTACTGGTCATGCTCAGAATCAATCTGCGTAGAGGTCTCTGAAAACCGTGCATGCCAAGCCCTGTCAGAAGCCTCCTACATCTAACATCCAGGGTGACCAGTGTCCCGACTTGTCCAGGACTCTCTGTGTTTTAACACTGGAAGTCCCATGCTCCCAAGATACTCCTCAGTTCTGGGCAAGTCCTGCCACATCACACCATCTCGCTAATGCCCTGGGCAGTTTCTGGGATCGTATAAAACCATTTGGAGACTCTTGGGGAGTTGGTTAGGTTATTGATAACCTACGGTTGGGGAGAAATCACCCTACTCACACCTTGCCCTATTTCCTCTCAGTAAATTACTACTCTGCGTGTGCGCGTGCCCCTGCACATGCGTGCATGCAGGAGTGTGCCTGTGTATGTGTGCATGTATTGTGTATGTTTCCTGAAGATTAGAGCACTCTGGATTTGGGCACAGATCAGGCTGAGCCAAGATTATTGCCAATGGTTGAAGCTAGGAGCTTCCTTAACTTCCTTCTTGGGGACACGGCCACCAGTCTTATCATCAGGTTCCTATTACAGCACTGCAGTTAACGGTGCCTTTCTTCTGAATGCTGTGTCCTTTCAGAGGTTTTGTTTGACACTCGTCTTTAAAGTCTAGTCATTACTTCAGCGATAGGCCTTTGAAAGGTCATAATCTATAATATCAATTTACCGTTTGGAAATCCCTGCCATCACTGTTTCTCACCCCTATACACACAATTTCTAAAATCCTCCCTTCCTGCTTCCTCCAAGAGAATCATAGATTACTTATTTCCTGGTAGTTGTGACATTTATTATTAACTGGAAAATCACGTACTCTTTATAGTTCAAATATACCAAAACTCTACTGAAAAAAATTACCCCTTGATAGAAAAGATGACTTAACGGCAGTAGGACTGCCATTGGCGGTGGGAAGGACTTTGAATCAGTTCAGCTCCCGGTTTTCTAATGATGCTGTCTTTCATGCAGCAGGGAAGCAAGCGGGTATGATGTGTAGAGGGCTTGTCACACAGACTCCTCTCTGTTCTTCCCTCCTTATTCCTTCGGTCATCTGGCCCAGAAGTTCCTTCAGAAACAATCCCTATTGTTGTATTGAGCTTCGTCCTTAAAACGCCAAGGCTGTAATGCCATTGGTGGACTTCACTGGAAACAGTGGAGTGTCCTTCTAGGTGTGACCTTCCTTGGATGAACATGTTGCTATAAGGGATCAGCTTCTGGAACAGGACACAACCACTGCGTGAGGGTCGTATGCTGGGTGGGTTGGGACTCAGTGCCTGCTTGTCCTTCCCACCGGTGGCTTCATAGCTTAGGGTTTACTCATATGTCCTTGCCCTTCTCTGAACAGTGCAGAAAGAGCTCGTATTGCTGGTGCACACTTGGCCAGGGTTTCTGTCCCCCACTTTGTACCTTTCATAGGGAAGAACATTTTTTTTTTATGTTACATTATGGAACCAGCAAAGAAAGATTCAAATATATTTCTGCATACTCTTGCTAAGGTAGGGCAGTTGATTTACATGCCTTAGAAAGCTCTTATCCAGGAAACGTGGGAAAATGTAAGGCTGAATGGAAAAATTTCTGCACTGAGTCGACATGAATATGATCTTTAATCATCCAAATGTATTCGCTGCCATGTGGAAGACTGTGCTACAGGTTGCAGGGAAGCAGAGTTGTTAAAGATTGTCTTCGCTATTTGAGTTATTTTTTTCTTAATTGTGAGCCTAATCCTTAACACTGTAGCTTTGTGCTTTGACTTTATTAATTCCTTCTACATAAAAAGAATATTCCAGAACCCTTGAAAAGTGATACAGATCTTCACTGCAGACTTTTTTAAAGGGTCAGTGCGGGAGTTTTAGGCTCCATTGGAGAGCTTCCCGAAATCCCCTTTGAACAACTTTCCTCTCTCCCAGTGTCTCCGTCATACCTAAAGGCTCTCCCCTCTCTCCATGATGCCTGCTCACCTTTCATTCCTCCTTCCCCACTGCCTTCTGCTCGCTCCTTCTGCCCTCTTCCCCAAAGCCTACTCTCTCCCCAAGAACTTCCCAGCTACCAAGAAACCTTGTGGAATGGATCTGGTCTTCTCACTGTTTTCCTTTTGGAAAACTAGCACATTACCTGGATTCTACATCTCAAAGAAGAACCCAAGAGATAATCCTGTATGCCAGAAACCTTCCTTCTTTGAAAGGGAGTAGAGGAGGGAGAAATCCTGTAATGGACACTAATACTTTGTGTCTCTATCACACTCACACACACACATCTTTATTCACATTCTTAAGAAGATATCTGATACATAGCTTAAGATATGGAGTCACCCAAAGAATTTGAAAAAAAAAAAAATTAACTGGAAATTTCTCTTCTGGCTCTAGGAATTTGAAGCCTATATTAACGCTTCTGGAGAACATGGGATTGTGGTTTTCTCTTTGGGATCGATGGTCTCAGAAATTCCGGAGAAGAAAGCTATGCAGATAGCTGATGCTTTGGGAAAAATACCTCAGACAGTAAGAAGATTCTATTCAATTCCTTCATTATCTATCTCCATAAGGGTTCTAACCCTAGACTTTCAGTATCTAAACTAATTCTCTTAGGTGGACTTCACTTGGGTTTTCCTTGCTACTTCTCAACTATTAATCCAAAGTTCTTCTTTTTGCAATTTCAATTCTGTTAAGCTATGGTTCGCTTTGCTTGGAGGTCTCATTTACCCTAACAGACTCAAAAGTGTATTAAGGAGAATTTATTTTAAAAATAGAATAAACAGGATAGTATTAAATGGAAATATTTCTACAAAAAAAAGCTGTTGGTTAGGACAACTAGATTTATTTCTTATAGTTCTACTTTTATAGTTCTACATCCACTCATTTTATTAAGTAAACTTTCCCTTGAAGTGCAGAAAATTATAAAACACTTCAATGTACAGCTTGATGAATTTTCACAAGTTCACCAAATGTTACCAGCCTCCAGAGCCTCCTTAGTCACTACACCTGTCACCCCTGCCAAGATTATGTTCATTCAGAGGACACCACTTTCTAGCCACTATAGCAGATTAAAAAAAAAAAAAGTCAGATTTTGTTCTTTAAACCCTCTTCTTGTCTGCAAGGTCTTATGGCGGTACACTGGACCTCGACCATCGAATCTTGCGAAGAATACGATCCTTGTCAAGTGGCTGCCCCAAAATGATCTGCTTGGTAGGTGGAGAAGATTCGAAGTGTAGGTCAAACCAAGGTTAAATTAAGAAAGCGGCTTAGGCACAGTTGTTCTCAAGAATTGTTTAGCTGGAAAATATGGCCAACATATCCTACATTGCTCATTACCCAGTGGGGCATCTCAACCCACATATTATTCTGCAAACTTCTGCAGGGCCACATGTGTAGAGCACTAAGTTCTTAGAGTGCTTTCAGAGTCTAGATGCTGCCACAGTGTGAAACAGAAGAACTTGACCACCGGCACCCTCCCTTTTTGCTCCCCAGGTCACCCGATGACTCGCGCCTTTATCACACATTCTGGCTCCCACGGTATTTATGAAGGAATATGCAATGGCGTCCCGATGGTGATGATGCCTTTGTTTGCTGATCAGATGGACAACGCGAAGCGCATGGAGACCCGGGGAGCGGGAGTGACCTTGAACGTCCTGGAAATGACTTCTGAAGATTTAGCAAATGCCCTTAAAACTGTCATCAGTGACAAAAGGTAAGGACTACTACCTGTGTTTTGGCCGTCGTATTCACAATAAATGTTCAAATGTGAAAATACATAAACATCTAATTTATCAGTAAGACAAGTTAGGGATTATTATTATTCCTTTTATAAAAGGATGCTTTGATTTCTATAGAATTTACCATAGAAATGATAGAAAATATTATGTCGCGGTCCAGCCATGACAGGATCCAGGGGGCCCCAAAGGTCGGCAAGGCGTCTGCGCGGGAGACAGTCGACTACACAACTCAGAGGTGATGTGACGCTGTTCTGTTTTATTGTGATTTGAGTACAACTTTTATACTTTTTATTTTGGCATTTGATTATACTTTGTAGTTAAGGTAGCAGGGAGTTAAATTT
>NW_011889719.1:12486-13294 GCF_000151845.1 Pteropus vampyrus
TCTAGGTGGATACCAGAGTTTTCTATTTATCCACTAGGCCACAAAAGGAGGCCCTTCCATAGTAGGCACAGGCTTATGAGTAAATTTCTTATCCTATACTAATTTTACTACTAACTGCGTGGGAACAGGAGTATAAACTGGTTCTAGTAATTCATCTTGTTATAATTTATTCATAACATCTTTAAGAGGCACGTCAAAAGGAATTTCCCTTAATAATTGTTCAAAGAAAGAGTTTACGCATTCTGGACACGTCAAGGTGACCAGAGCTGATTCCATACGCAGGGAATTTACCATGTTTTCCTCAGAGCCAATTTTGAGGAAATCCATTTGTACAGCGTTTACACTTACTAGAATTTGTGCTACCCAAATTCCCCCTATTGATAGGATCATTTCTAAGAAACCAATTATCCCTAAACACATGCCACGTCCTCGTTCTTGACGATGCATTCCTTGAAGCCTCTGTCCCCATCTCCGGACCTTGTCACACAGTAGGGTAGAAAGGGGACGCGGCAATATTATCTTTCTTGATAGATTTAAAACTTAATTTTAAAAAGTCACCATAATGGATGCCTGATCTATAAGTTTCTGCAAAGAGAGAAATATTCCATTATAAGAAGCGTAGTATTCATAAGATAAAAACAAGCCAGGAACTTAGAAGCAGAGCTTTACCCAGCACTGAAACCTGTGAGAAATTTTGCCCATGTGGATTTAATATAAGGGATGTGTGTGACGTGATATCAGTTAAAATAAAAGGCTTATAATAGGAGGAGAAACAAATGGCATGGATGCCAGAGGCTCTATTCATCTC
>NW_011889719.1:13344-16243 GCF_000151845.1 Pteropus vampyrus
TCTATTCATCTCTCTGGCGACCAAATCAAAGTTGTGACAGAAACAAGGAGCAGTAGCAAGGAAAAATTGCCTGGAATCTAGAGGAACAAGCCATACAACTGGGGAGAAATCCGAGAAAGCACCCTGCAATGGCAGAAGGTGGGAAGGAGTGAGGGCACGGGGGCCACCCCTTCCCCAGCGGCTGAGTGTGACGGAGGCTGTGGCAGTAGCTGCTGCAGATGCCTCTCAAAGGGGCCGTGGCCGTGAGCGGATTGTCGCGGTGACAGATCTGCTCGCTCTGAGCACCAGTGCCAACCCCGGGTGCACACAGCGGGCACCAGGAACTTACAGGGAGACACTGTCAGAGTGAGGGCCGAGGTGAGACTCGCTCTGTCCAGAAGTGCCGGCGGTATCCACTGAGCCCTCCCCACTCCCAGTGCGCGGACACGGCGCCGCCATAGCCCAGATGGCATCATACTGGATAACGGAGGTTGCTCCACCCAGAGGATTCCCTGAAACCCCACCTCCCCCAACCCGGGCCCCCACCCAAGCCACATCCAGGTGTGTCCTCAGCAACTCAGGTGTTCCTTGCTGAGACTCACACTGGTGGAGGCAGCTGCACTCGGTTTCTGGCTTGGCCTTTTGATGCCACTATAAGCACAGCATCGGTAGATTTTGCTTGCTGAATCTTAACAGGTGACCCTGGAGGGGTAGAGGCTTGGGCTAAATTTGGCCTGCATCTGAACCCCTGTCAGGACTGTGCCACTGGACATCTACTTCACAAATCCACACTCATAAGACCGGGAGACTTGGGAGCTTTGCTTAGTATCGAGAAACATACATGGAAAGGCAGCAAAAATGGGAAGAAAAAGGAGCAGAAACCATATGACAGAACTGAGCAGACATCCAGATATAATGGAGTCAAGTAATCTAACAGACGCAGAGTTCAAAAGACTAGTTATAAAGATACTCAAAGAACTTGTGGGAAATGTAGAGAGCTCCAACAAAGGGATAAAAATGGAAATGGAAATTATAAAAGGGAACCGGTCTGAAATGGACCACTCATGATCTGAGATGAGAAGTATATTAAATGGAATAAATGAAGGAATAAACAAAGTGAAGAAAGGAGAGGACCACATGCCCTATCTAGAGGACAGGAAAGCCAATCCGTACGCTCAGATAGAATGGCACGAAAAAAGATGCCAAGACTATAAAAATAATTTCAGGAGGATATGGAACACCATTAAGGCTCCAAATAGTCATCTGATCGGTGTAAGTGAAGAAGATCAAGATGTTGAACAGCTGTTTGAAGAAATAATGATGGAAAACTTCTCTAACCTGGTGAAGGAAATGGACATAAAACCCCAGGAGGCTCAGAGGATTCCAAAAATCAGGGACCCGAAGTGGCCCACACCAAGACACATCATAATTAAAATGCCGAAGATTAAATACAAAGAAACAATATGAAAAGCAGCAAGAGAAAAACAAATAGTTACTATAAGGGAACACCCACCCATAGGACTGGCAGCTGATTTCTCAAAAGAAACTATGCAGGACAGAAAGGCTTGACAGAACATATTCAACGGGATGAAGATCCAGGATATGCAACCAAGAATAATTTATCCAGCAAAGCTATCATTTAGAGTTGAAGGAAAGATAAGGAGCTTCCCAGACAAAAATAAACTAAAGGAATTTATCACCACCAAGCCAGAGTTACAGGAAATGTTGGAGGGACTTCTTTAAGAAGAAAAAACATGTATCAAAAACAGGAATAAAGAACTGGTAACAACTACATTCTTATCAATAAGTACCGTCAATGGAGAAGAATTAAGTGCTCCAACCAAAAGATAGAGTGGCTGAAAGGATAAGAAAACAAGACCCCTACATATGAAAGGGAAGGGAATGGAAAAAGATATTGCTTTGATGAACCTAGAAGGTATTTAAGTCAGACAGAGAAAGATAAACACTGTATGATTTCTTATCTGCGGAATTTAAGGAATCAAAAGAACAAACTAATCAAAAACAGACTTGCAAATATAATGGACAATTTGGTGACAGAGAGAGGAGAGAGAGGTTTGTGGGGCTGGGAGAATTGGGTGAAGGGTTAAAGAAGTACAAATTCATAACTGATGGATGGTCATGGGGATGGGAAGCATGGCGTAAGGATTGCAATTAGCATTACTACATTGGTTAGATGTCTAACCAATGTACTGCATACTTAAAACTATTTAAAATTTATAAAAAGTCTTATAATAAAAGCAAGATGGGGACGTTCAAAGACTCTGAAAATGATTCAAAGGGCAAACGCCATCAGATCAAATGATCTTTGCGTGAAATTTATTCTGTAGTGGCCAAGCTCACAAGTGATATTGGCTGATCAAAAGCTTAGGGAAAGGAGTGATGGCCAGGGGCAGCCTTCATCCAACAATCAATAATGCATGTGCGTGCACACTTGTGTGTGTACGTGTGTGCATGTGCGTGCACACTTGTGTGTGTGCGTGTGTGCATGTGCGTGCACACTTGTGTGTGTGCGTGTGTGCATGTGCGTGCATGTGTGAGTGCATGTCTGTGTTTGTGTGTGTGTGTGTGTGTGTGTGTGTGCGCGCGCGCGCTCATGCGCACGTGCGTGTCTCTGAGAATGTCAGGAGCCTTTATCTGTAGTTGCTTCATTTTAGGAGACACATCAGGAGAGCGGATGTGAAAGCCCGGAGTGTGTTTAAGTGGGAGGAGACATGACACAAGGGACACACGGATCCGAGACAAAGGAAAATGGGGAAGAAATGATGGTACCCACATGCATGTGGTGCCAGAGGATAAAACACACGAATACAATCAAAACCCGTTTCTCGCCATGTGCTGATGAAATTCTTTCTTGCGGTTTACATTAGTAATATAATTTTGATCTTTTGTTTAGTGGTAT
>NW_011889719.1:18470-28802 GCF_000151845.1 Pteropus vampyrus
GACACCCGCAGCAAAGGTGTGGCGGCTTGCCGGGGCCGTCAGTGCTCTGAAAGCCGTGGGACCGCAGGAGAGAAAGGCAGGTGTGGCGTTAGAGGCTGGCTGTGCACTGGAGAGTCAAGGGCACAGCGCATCTGGTTTGGGCACCCGCCACATGGCATTGCTTCCCTGGGCAGATGGTTTGAGATCATCCCAAACCGCACCTGGAGATGGCGAGAGAGAGCCAGGTTCTCACACCCTCTTTAGTGGAATGTCCCGGGCGGGGGCGGGTAGGAGCATCAGTGTGATAGGGGAAAAGTGGGATCTCATTTTAAATGTACTTTCATTATTATTACTATTAAAAGTCGAACCCTTACAAGGTTAGGAGCCATTTGTACTTCTATTTTGGTAACTCTGCCGGTATTTTTTGGTGGAATGTATCACCCTGAGAATTTACTTAGTGTTTACTGCACTAATGAGAATCTCCTCTGTCATGTGTTGTATTTTCTGTACTCGTTCTATGCCTTGAAGTTTGTTCCCAGCTCTGTTGCTTCACGTTATATGTAGAAGTTTTAAACGTGTAGGCTTCAAGTTGGAGGTGGGCGTCACGTGGATGACTAGACTTCTCCTGGCCTCGGCCTCATTCAGTCCTTCCCCGGGCTGCTTTTGGAACACAAGTTGTTCACACCAGAAATCTTTTGAGCCCTGCGGTGAGTCCTGGACCATTTCCACCCTCTTTCCAGGCCCTTCCCAGTCCAGCCAGGGTCCATCTCACTGCCCGTTGCTCCCACTGCTCTCACTTCTGACCAGCTCATGCTCCTTTGCATTTTGGTATGTCTGTCCCTCAGGCCCTCTTGTTTACAAGTAAGAGAACGCAACTTGGGTACCTTAAGCAAAACAGGGGTCTTTTGGTAAATAAGCGGGGCTGGGCTGAGGGGCCTCTCTTGCCTTCTCCTGTCCCGTGCACTCGTGCAGGCTTTGCTCTTCCCTCCCGTCTTGGCCTCCTCTGTTCCTCAGTCCCCACATCTCTCAGCCCCAAGATCCTACAGGACACCGACTGGATTCTCTTTTACCCAGAGTTCCTGGGAGGAAGATTGGTCCAGCTGGATCAGGTATCCACTCCTTGTCCAATCAGGAGTGCTGGTGAAGGGGTGGCAGAAGAAAAACATGGCCACCAGGAGCCCATAACTGCGACCCCAAGGGCCAGGGAAGAGGGAACCTTATGATTTGGGAAGATACCCATAAATATGTCCACTACATGTGGACATTATTTCTATTTTTTTCCACTTTCTGCCTTGGCCCTTTCATGCATTTAAGCTCACAGGTTTCTACAAATACAGTTTTTTTATTTTCAAGTTAGTTTCCGTAGAAGCAGAGGGAGAATATGACTGCTTATGAGTGGCTGATTTTATGAATGGATTGTATATGTCAAATATTATTGTCATAATCTGAGGAAAAATTGACATACTTTTATTCAGGCAAACCAAGCAGAGTTCACGTCTTTCTCCTTGACCTCACTGTCTTCACATTTTCTCTGGATAATGTGTTCAGGACATCTCCCTTTTTGTCATGGCTTACACACTCACCATGTGTGTAATAAAAAATGGGCCCCGTCTCTACCCCTCCTCATAGCCATGTCCTTCACAGCATGACTTTTCGGTTCTTCCCATTAAGAGGAGAGACCTGTTCCCCCGGTTGAGTCTGGTCTGGCCTGTGACCTGCCTTGGCTGATAGAATGTGGCAGGCGTGATGGGTGCCCGTTCCAAGTCTAGGCTGCAAGACGCTCACTGTCTTGGAACTCCATCCAACTGCTGCGTGAACAGCCTGGGCTAGCTCTGCTGCACGATGTGAGACAGGTGTCCCAATCATCCTAGTCACTTCAGCCAATAGTTGGCCGGACACCTGTGTGAGGTCATCCAGCCCTCGCACACAGCCCACATGCTGACTGCAGTTGCCTGAGTGGCTCTAGTTGTGCATGGCTGGACAAGGCCAGATTAACAGAACCACTCGGCTGACCACCGTAGACTCGCGACGATAATCAGTCGTGGTTGTCAGTCGTTAAGTTTTGAGGTGGCTCATTACACAGCAAAGCCTAAGTGATACATTCACTTTGGGCCCTAAAACCATAGCAGTTCATGTGTTGGGTCTTTAGACCCTCAGAGGACAAAGGAGCGTCCTGCTCACCTGTGTATCCACCACAGCATGGAAAGCCGCACCTAGCTACTGTTGAATTATTGCCATCATGTCACTTGAGCAATCTTTGAAAGAGAAAAGAAGGCCCAGAAGGGGTTGGGGGGAGGTAGGGCGGGCGGGAGGATGCTGTAAGAGAAGGGGCCTGTGCTAATCAGCTTCCTGTGTCTGGTCCATATCGGTCAATACGTTTCCAAAGGGCAGGCCGAGGAACAAGGCGTGAGTTTTACGGGGCATAATTTTCTTGGCACCATGTAAGGAAGCCCATTTCCTGACCATCCAGACTCAGCAGAGTATAAATGGGTCGCTGAGGGTGACGAGCTTCCTGGTACCAGCAGTGTCCAAGCAGAGGCCGAGGAACTCCCTCTCGGCAGGGCGGGTAAACTTCGAGTCTAATTTTAACTAAGCATCTTGTACCTAGGTAGCTCTGAGTCTTGTTCTCTTGCCCAGTAATGCACAGAAAGATTTCCAAAGACCAGTCTTTCATTGCGCAAAGTGGTGGTCTGGACTCTCTCTCACACAGCTACAAGTGACAAGGAAATCTTTTGGGTCCCGCTTTTGGTTTAAGGAAACAGGGTCCCTGCCTTCTTTGAGGTTCTTTATCCTCTGAGTATTCTGCCAGCGGGAGCCCCCTTCCTCATCCTGCAAGTCACTCGGTCCTTGGTGAGGAGTCCTCCTCTTTCCGGGACCTTTGCGTCCCCCTCCTCCCCGCCAGCTGTCCTGACCGCACCTCCCCACCCTGGGGTCCTACGACTGCATCCTCGGGGGATTCCTCCTCATTGCCTTCCTCCTGCCAGCTTCCTTTCCCAAACAGGCCACCATACTTCACCAGACAGGTGGGGAATGGAAATGTTTAATGACGACATAGTGTGGGGTTTTTACTACAGGGCCCTGTGCACGCTCTTCGAAGCCCTCTGTTGAGAGACCCTCGAGGAGGCAGTTGGATGGCAAAGTTCCAAGGGTCTGGGACCTAACGGTGACGGTTCTCATGAAGCCCTCCCACCCTGCCAAGGGACCTGTTTCTCATCGACATCACGACCGAGGAGCTCGGTCGTCTCGCTTCTTCGATAACCAATCTCGCCGTTGCCCACATCGCTGCTGGTGTGTATCAGGCCGACAACGGAGCTGCTTCTTGCATTGTATTTTTGTTCCATCCGGGAGAGAACTCTGAGCAAAGGTCAGTATTTAGGTCCCAGAGCAGCTCTTTAAAGGATTCCCGGGGGGAAAAGCACAGGATGGTGAAGGGCCCTAGGTGGGGGTTTGAGGACTGAGGAACTTGGAACTGCATCAAACAGGACGTGGAAGCTTTTAATCCCCCATCTAAACGTCTGTTTGGTATTCGTTAACCCTTAAGAAGCTGCCGATGTGGTAAGAGCCCCTTTGGAAGGACAGAGTTGTCGAGGTGGATTCCTCGTGCGTTTTCAGTTTTCAGTGTCTAGAAAAGAGAGGGAGAGGGCCCGCTTAACCCAGTGGATTAGTTACCTACTGCCGTGTAACAAACTACCATACACGTAGCGGCTTAACACCACCCCCCTTTATTATCTCAGTTTCTGTGGGTCAGGAGTTGGGCACAGCTCAGTAGGGTCCTTTGCCTAGGGTCTCACAAGCTGCACTCCAGCCTTCCTGGAGCTTGGGGCTCTCCCAAGCTCATGCGGTTGTTGGCTGAATCTAGGCCCCTGTGGCTGTCGGACCGAGGCCCATGATTGCTTGCTGCACGGCTCCCGCCACAGGCTAAGATGGAGTCTTAATGACATAACAGGACCGTGGACGTGGCTTCCCACACTGCCTTTGCCATGTTCTGTCGGTTAGGAGCAGGTCATGGGTTCTGTACATCCTCAAGGGAGGGTATTATACAGGGTGTGACTCCCTGGGCTCACCTCGAGTGTGCCAGTCAATACACTAAGCATTTTAGAAAGTTTGTTTTTCTCAAAAGAGCCGGAGGAAGAGATGGCAGAAGCAGCAATAGACTCAAACGAGGACCTGTCAGAGGAAACGGAGGATCCGGAACCTCTGGAACCAGATGATGGTGGTAAGAAAGCCAGCCACGTCCTGTCCCATCCTAACCACTAACTCTTTGAGGGCAAGTCCCGGCTGAGGCCTCTGTTTCTCCGTCTGTACAGTGGACAGGAAGTTCCCTGTCCAGCCGTGCCGCAGGCTGGCTAAGTCTGTGCAGGCGTCGGCGAGGCTGGGGCCCAGGGAGCACATCCTGTAACGGTCAGTTCAGCGCCGCACCTGTGCTGCCTTTGTCTCAGGTACGTTCCAACAAGTCACGAACCTCCTTAACATCATGGACAGCGAGTCAGCAAAGACGGACACTGTTGGGGCAGGTCCTGACATGCGGAAGACGCTGGCCTCGGTGATAATCACGGAGAAGGCCACCGCCAAGCCCTGCGTGGTGATGAACGCGCTCATCCGCTGCCTGCAGGTGCCCAAGGTAGGGCCTCCTCTCCCTCAGCCGCTCCTCAGAGCCCAGCCGCTGTGGCCGCTTGTGCGTCCAGCCGCCGCTCAGCACACAGGTGCAGGGCTAGGTGCTGGGGTACAGAGATGGGCAGGACACTGGGTTCCTGCTCCTTGAGGACTCAGGGGAGCCTGGGGTTTTTACGATTTTTAAAAGTTCCTCCGACGCAGTGGGTTTTGGAGCCCTGATCCTGGAGCAGGAGCAAAGCAGGTGGTCGTGTGGGAGCAAAGACAGAGCAGACCAGAGCTCAGGGACGTCGGGCCACGGAAGGGACTGTGTAGCGGGGGCGGGAGGCTGGGGTACAGGGTGTCGAAAGGAGTGATGGGACTGTGATGGGAGGTGACGCTGGGCCTTGGGTGGCAGGGATGGGTTTCGACCAGAGCATTGGAGGGCTTGTTAAAACCCAGATAGCGGGGTCACCCCAACGGTTTCTCGTTCAGTAGGTCTGGAGTGGAGCCTGGGGAGCCAGCATCTCCAGCGAGTTCCCAGGCGATGCTGATGCTGCTGGTCTGGAGAACACACTTGAAGAACTGCTGGGCTTTAGACTCTCCTTTAGCTTTCGGGGGTGGATAGCATAAGAATTTTTTTTTTTTTTAAGAAATTCTTTGTAGAAAGTTTTATTTTCTAGAAAAATGTGTGATAGCCATGAAGAAGTCGTGCCAGAGTGAGGGAGCATAGGCAATGTTTCATAACGGACTTTTAAAATGTAGGTTTTATTATTATTCAGACATGGTGAGGCCAATAGCTCCGGGGCCCATTGCCTTCGAAAGATAACTTTTTAGTCACAGATCCGTGGAGGCGAGGGCAGTCCCTGCCATGCAGAGCCACACAGGGAAGCAGCGGGTTTGTGTGAGAGGCAGAGGGACTGAGGGGAAAATCTGGGCAGAACATTTATCACGGTGTCTGTCGGGGGTGGGGGGCGATCAGGCAAGGCAGGGTGAGCAGGCTTGGGGTTGGCGAGTTTGAGCAATTTCAGGGCTCTGAGCATAGGGGCTGTCCCTGGTTGGTTTGCATTTAAAAAGCATGCTCGGGGGTGAGTCGTTTACCATCTGCAGGGACTAGCTAACCCAGGAGGGGCAGGCTCGCCAGGGTCAGTGAGATCCCAAGATGTCAAAGCATCAGGAAAGGTAGACAATTAAAAAAAACATGATTAATACCCAGGCTGTAATCAGCGATCAGTGACAATAAGCAGACAAAACACAATAGACCTATTTTAAAAATTAACATGTGTCAAAGATTTTAGTTATTTACTAATTAAGGAAGGAGCCGGTGAGATGTTACGATCTGTTAACACAAGAATTTTACTTACAGAGATTTATATTCTTTGCCAGACAAAATTCATTGGCCTTGCCACAAGCCAGAATTATTTTCATTGCTAGGGAGGAAACGTTTGCATTGTTATCTGTTTTCTAGAACTTAGCTTCTGTCACCATGGAGCCGTAACATCCCCTAGACAGTCCCAGGAGACCGAAGACACCCATTCCCCCAGGCCCAAGAACCCCAGAGCGTCTGGCAGACGGCAGCACACACTGAAGGCCACCCAGTGCCTGTTCTATGCCAGTTTCCAAGTCTTAGACAGTTTTTTCTCTTATGACCGTAAATGTTCTTCTCAATCCCAGAAAAGGCTGATCTTCTTACAGTTTGCCCGGCTGTTTACATAGGTGCAGCAAGAGTTTTAATTACGCATACAGGCCTCCTCGAGCTTTGACGCTTCGCTTTGAAAATCTAGAGCGTGCATTCTCAATGGGGGTGACACTGCCCTGAAATGCGTAAAACTGGTTGTTGGGGGGCTGAAGAAAAAAACAATTTCCTTTTTTTTTTTTAATGTATAAAGCATAGAGATGCGTAAGGCCTATAAACAGGTACATAATGTATTTGTGGTATTAAGATTTTATGGGGGGCGATGAAGTAAAAATAAGTTTAAGAAGGCTCTTTAGGGAGCAATAAAAACAATGTTGAGAAACAGTGGTCTAGAGCCATGTGACTGGACAGCTAAGGCCACACGATTCTCTTCTATCCTGGGGTTTTCATGAAGAATCTCTGATTGGCATTTCACAGCCTCTGTCACTTGCTATACGAGACTAGGAAAGCAAGACCAACTCCCTGTACTGATGTCACTAGTAGAGCACATCAACTGAGGTGACTTCCTCTCTTCTTGAGATCCCCAAATTGGCTAAGATCTCTGGACTATTGGAAGTGACCCTTCTTACCACCTCGGAGAGGGAGCCAGTTTCCCAGCGGGCTTTGCAGGCAGTGGCTCACACAGAGAGTCAACCCTCGTCCCCTAAGAGTGGCTCGTCACACCCGATTACATGAGAGTCATTCTCCAACTCGACTCCCCGGGCTGGCCTGCGTTGCATAACCTATTTGTCCGACACCAGGTCATTCATGATAGTGATAAGTATTACCTGGGAATCACATCCGAGTCAGAAGAACGCTTTCCGGTCTCGCATATTCCCTCACTAGGGCAAAGGGTAGGGCAAGCCACCTTCTCGGACTTTCGATTAGGCCAGTGCCAAGTTTGGGGAGGACCTCGCGTGCTGGCCTTTTGACACCTGCCTTGCTGAAAACTGGGAGGGGAGAACAGATGCATGGGCCCCACTGAAGGGCCAGTTGGAGGACTCAGGAGGAGGGAAGGGGAAGCGGTGGAGACGGAGGGGCCGGGGTCTGAGGCTTGGGCGGTTGAGGATGGAGGGCGCGTCCCCAGGTGGGGTATAGAGGAAGAGTAGTGGCGAGCAGGGACCAACGGTGGGCTGCGTGCTGGGGCGGGCCTGGGTCCGTCCTTGGCCCCGCAGCCCAGTCCAGGGGCTCCCCACCCCTGCCACACTTGCTCTGCAGATTCCCACCCAGCGCACAGTCAGCATTTACGGCATCCTCCAGGAGATCATCCAGCAGGAGGGGGAGCTGGAGGAGCAGTGTGTCCAGAGGCTGGTGGCCATCGCCTCCAAGGACATGAGGGAGATCCTGGAGGTAGCAGAGCCCTGGGCTCCATTGCTGTTCCAGCCCACTGCCAACCCTGGGCTCGGCTGTTGGTGGGCACGGCCTGGGATGCCCAAGGCCCTGTCCAGTTACCTCATGGGGCAAAGATCGGCTGAGCCCAAGGGAGCCCAGCATGGCTGGAGCAGGCGAGGGGCAAGAGGGTTCTTATGAGGACCCAGCGGATGGTGGTACCCCATGTCCCTCTCCGGTCTGCTTAGATGGAGGGCTACATGAAGGCAGAGGTGGCCAGTGACACCTTGGTGGCTCTGTCCCGAAACCACTTCAGCTTGGTCATGTACGAGCTGCAGCACCACCTCAAGCCCCTCGACCTCACGGATGAATTTGTCATCATCACCCTGGCGAAGCTGGCCCATGGCAACGGTAGCTCGCGAACCCCCACAGCCCCAGCTTCCGGCCCCTCCTCCCGGTCTCTGTCGCTCTTCGTTTCTGTTCTCGTCTCTGTGCCCCCTTCCATTTCGCTCGTTTCGTACCTTCCTCCGGCGTTCCTTCTTTTCTCCTCCACGTGTCTCCCTCGCTGTCAAGATTCTTTCTGATGTTCTGTGTCTCTTTCTGTTCTCCAGGCCTCTGTTATTACATCTCCTCTACGTCTCTCTCTCCTCTTCCTCTCAGGCTCCATTCTTTTCTGTCTTCTCATCTCCCTTTCTCATTTTGTTTCCCGCATCGTCCCTCGTTTCCTCTCCGTTCATTCCACAGACAGGCGCTGAGCACCTGCTCCATGCAGAGGCATAGTGGCGGGTGCGGGGCCGCGACAGTGAATAAGACGTGCATGGTCTCCGCCCTCATAAAGGGCCATAAACAAGAAAACGGGTGATCACAGTACGAGGTGACGGGTGTGAAAGGAACAGCCAGGGGGCTGATGAGGACCAGGATGGCAGGAGAGGGCCGCGTCTCCGTGGCGCCCTCATTTCAGCAGGTAGTGATATTGCAGCTTCGACCTGAAGGATGAGGCGATGACGTCGGTGTGAAGAATGGGCTGAGGGAGCACAGAGAGAGCATCACGTGCAAAGGCCCCGAGGCAGGAAACAGCTCGGTTTCTCTGAAGAGTCGAGAGGTCGCTGAGGCTGGACTTAGAGACGGAGGGGGAGACGGTGTAAGAGGAGGCCGGAGAGCTAGACAGGCTAAGTGGGCAAAAAGTCTGGACTGTATTCGAGGGCCCTAGAAAGCTGTGGAGGGGTTTAGGCTGCAGAGTTGCCCGAAACAACTTAGGTTCCAGGAAGCCCGTTCCAGCTGTTGCGTGGGCGGAGGCAGCATGCAGGATGCGTCAACGCGAGGTGACGGTGGCCCGGGCCGCAGTGCGTTTGGTGAGCAGCCGACAGACACGAGATACAGATGGGGCTCTGCTCGATGGCACTGCTGACGAGCCGTGTGTGGGAGGCGAAGCAGGAACAGGAGCCGAGAATGACGGCCGCACTTCCAGTTTGAGCAACTAGGCGTGTGGCGGGGTCACGCCCTGAGATGGGACACACGGGGAGAGAGAGACTCGGGGGCTCAAAGAAAGAACCTCGTTGATATGCATTGAGTTCCCATTCCTTGTGAGATGTCCGAGTGAGAGGCATGCGGGGTGCTGGTGTTGGGGTGCGGGGTGCAGAGCGCGGGCATCTGGGCTTGGCCTTCCTTCCAGGGGCTCGGAGTATAGGGGGTGTTCAAACCCCTGAGCCTGAGGGACTGAACGTGGAGAGAGGAGAGAAGAGGGTCGGCACCAGCCCGGGGAAGCCCCGGCACTGAGAAGGCCGAAGGGGGTCGGAGGGGGCGGGGACGAAGGTGAGCACAGTGTGGGTTTGTGGGGCTGCCAGGAGGACAGTGATTCCGAAGGGACCCAAGGGCCAGTGACGACCCTCTCGCTGAGGGGCCCAGTAAGGTGAGGCTGCAGTGGCCAAGAGTTCATGGCAACGCTGGAGATGGCCGCTGGGTGGACTGGAGAGATGGGAGGAGAGGCTGCGAAGGCACGGAGAGTCACAGCTAGAGAAACGGGGAGGCAGCTGGAGGGGCTCCCGGGGCCAGGGCGGGCCGAGGCCAGAGAGCCAGGGGAGAGCGACGGACGGGTGGAGACGAGGAGGAGAATCCGAGAGCCCACGCCGTCCCCTCGGCCTCCCAGGCCCGCCTCTCCCGCTCTCCCTGTGGCTCTGTCCGTTCTTCCTCGTCCTCTGTCCCTCCCCTTCTTCCCACTCTTCCTGCCTTTCTTGGCTTCTTTTCCCCTTTACCTACTTCTAGCTCCGTCTTTTGACCTCTCACTGACTTCCACACCATTTCCTGTGGCCCCAGAGGCACAAGGGTGTCCCCTGGCTCTACACTGGGAAGCGCGGGGCTGCGGGGTGGTCCTCTCCGCCTTCCGCATGCTGACCCCACTCCTGGCGGCCTCTCCCCACCACAGTGTTTGAGTTCATGCCCTACATGGGCATCACCCTGGCTACCATCTTCACGATGCTGAGACTCGCCAACGAAGCCAAGATGCGCCAGGTGATCTGCGCCGGTACGTGTCTCCCTCTGCCTGCAGGTCTGGTCCAGGCGGGGTGCTGGAGGCGAAGCCGAGGCACGGAGCAGGAGCAGGGGGGTGTCGAACAAGAGGCGGGTCCTCCGCGTACTCCCAAACGTGTGCGGCCTCTGTGGCCTCCGGCGTGACAGGTGGCTTAGAGGGAGGAAGTCGTCCTCCCGCCTTGGTTTAGCTGGCTCTGTAGTTAAGCATGTCACGAGAACGCTAGAGGAGGGTG
>NW_011889719.1:32262-35777 GCF_000151845.1 Pteropus vampyrus
CTCTGATTCTAAATCCTAAGCCGGAACTTGAAACCTGGCCTTGATACCAAAAGGGAGATTCTGTCCCCATCCAAGGCAGGAGCTCAAACAGCACCCTTTGATCAAGGCACCCCCTGCTGGGAGCACGCAGCCCTGCATGCTCATGACAAGAAGCCCATGGGTGGCTTCTGTTCAGCCCTTCAACTGGGTGCCCTTGTGCAATGCCCGGACTGGACAACTGTATATGAAGGACCTTCTCTTGACAGTAAACCCCTCACTTAAATAAATGTAAATTTAAGCAACAATGAGACCCTTTTGACCTATTAACGGGCAGAGATGATACTGGCTAGAATTTGGCTAGCCATTTTTCTGTTAAAAAAACAAACAAAAAAGTATTTTCAGTTTTGCAGGCCACAGGCTCAATGGAGCAATCGCTCACTCTGCCACTGTAGAGCAAAGGTGGTCACACGCTGCAGAACATGGCTGTAAACTTTACAAAAACGGGCTTCGGGTTGGGTTTGGCCTGTGGGTTACACTTTGCCAATCCTCTGTCTAGAATAACGAGAGACCAGCTGCTTGTACTTCGTTAACAGGGCTGTAAATTCATAAAGAATTCTAGATGCTCAAATACACAGCGACCACAACCTGGTCTCGACAATCCAACTTTTTGTCAATTGTCCGAAAGAAATAATTGCCCAAACGTAATTGGACAAACGTGTTCATTTATAGCATCGCGCATTAAAGCAAAAACATTAGAAACGATCTGAATATTTTTCTATCGGGAATTCGTGGAATAAATGATAATATATCCACATAGTCAAATATCATATGACCATTAAGGGAATAGTCAACCTATACTTTTTCATGAAAAAGCTGCCTTCAGTTAAGTGTAACAATACCGCAGGGGACAGTATGTATAGCATGACCTTGCTATTTGAAAGAAACCTGTATGTTTATTTGTGCATACGTGGGTTTAGAAGGACACGCCTCAACCATTGGGAGAGGCTGTCTTTTGTTTTAAGTTTGCAATGCCCGTATACTGTTTTTATATTGAGAAGCAAAGCAACGTCCCCTGTGGTGCCTGACTGCCTGTCACCCTCTATTCCGCCCTCGTTTCCTCTTTTTCGTCCACCAGTGTTGACTTCCGGTGACTTCCGGCCTTGCGCGTGGCGTCAGCCTGAGAACCTAACTCTAATTCTATTCGTACTGGATCTCTCCAGAACCTTCTCGTGGTGGCGCTTTCTCGCCTCCCTTAACCTTCCTCCTCCTTTAAGTGGTGGTGCTGTTATGGGTTCTACAAGCAGCAAACACAGCAGCAGCACGTCTTATGTGCCAGGCTCTGTGTTGGCCCATTGCTGCTCACAGCAGCTCTGTGAGGGAGGTACTATAATTACCCACATTTTACAGGTAAGGAAACTGAGGCACAGAGAGGCTAAGTAATTCGCCCGAGGTCGCACAGCTGGGATGGGACAGGGCCAGGCTTGGAAGCCAGGCAGCTGGGTACTGGCGCCCAGGCTCTCTACAGCTGTGCTTTGCAGCCTCTGTGTGCCTACTGTGTGTCCAGCTGAGGGGACTAATGAGCTTTTAGGTGGAGACCCCACTTTTCAAGGAGAGTCCAGCTGGGTCCAAAATGGACACAAGGTGCAGAGGCCGGGGAAGCCACGCTGTAAACACATCGCCCCCTAGGCAGGGCCCGGGTGGGGCGGTTGTGGGGAGAGCAGTGAGGCTTCGGAGGGAAGTGCCCCCAGTGGGTGCCACTGAGTCAGGGGCTCCCAGGGGCCTGTGACTTGGAGAAGCCACACGACGCCTGGCTCCCCGAGGAAGGCGTACTTGGAGGCCAGCAGTTCCGGGCATCCTATCAGAGCCCAGCCCCAAGGCCGGTGGCCCTCCAGGCAGGTTTTCTTCTTTCAGAGCCCAGAATGACTGCCAGGACCATCTACCTGGCCATCCGGGTCGTCAAGAACACCCTGTCAGACACCCGCTCCAAGGTAACAGGGCGGCGGCCCCGCGGGGAATGGCTCTCCGGGTCCCCTGCCAGCGAAGCGGAAGGAAGCCGGCAGGTGGCCTCCCATCGGAGTGGCATTCGCTCCTCTCCAGCTGTGTGGCTGGAGGCTGGCCTCCTCACATAGCGCCTCTTGTTGGAAAAGCCAGCTTCCCGCCACCACTGAGCAGGGCTGGAGGAGAGCGAGGCCCCAGGACGCCGTGCCCACGCTCACTCTCACTCTTACCAAGCGTTCCAGCGAAGGGTCGCAGACAGCACCCTGGACAAAGGACCGGCCTAGCCCATCCAGCTTCGGCCAGAGCTGCTCCGCTGCCCAGGGCTTTTGTAAAGATCCTTATCATGCGTGGACGAAGTAGCTGAGGAATACACCTCCACCTTCCAAATAAAGTCTCCCCTGCAGCCACCAGCCAGCTCTGAACACAGCCTCGGTTATGGCTGAGGACCCTGGGGCTGCTACACGTCCCCCAGTGGGGGAGGACTGGGGCGGGAGTGTCTGCACGAAGCAGGGAGAGAATGAGGGCTTGGACTTGAGGTTTAGACGGAGCCGTCCTCAGTACCTGGAAGCTGCGAAGGGAGGGGAGATTAGCTTGGTCCCGTGCTGTCCCCCCGGGGAGCACCCAGGAGAAGAGTCTGGCCGTCCTCTGAGTAATAGGGGTGCACACCGTGTCTCTGAATGGCTCAGATGAGGCCCCAGGGTGAGCACACTGCAGACTGGGACCCTCCGGATGAGACACGGAGTGGAGGACACAGTGGGCAATAGCCAGGTGGCCCCTGAGGCCTCTTCCAGCCCAGAGCACCCCCCGTTCCGGAAATCTCATGTCGCAGGATTGGGTGTTAGATGCCAAGCCTCTCGCCCAGGAGCCCACCCCAAACCCCAGCGTGTCCGCCGCCCTGTCCCCTCAGGTGAGAATGGCTATTCTCCGCATCATCGGCCAGCTGGCTCTGTCTGGCTTCCAGGACAAGATCAAAGGCTGGGGCTTGAAGTACGTGTCCGTGCAGCTGACACTATCTACCTACAAACTGGTGAGTGTCCTGACGTGGAGTAGACGGACTTCGGAACCGGTTTGCAAAGCACTGGAGAAAGAGCGCACCTGAGCCTGAACCGGCATGCACGTACGCTCGTGACACAAGCACTTAACGCACGGGAAACTGCGGGGAAGGGTGGGCGAGCCGCACAGGCAGGGGTCTAGGTCTAGAAAATACGAGACACTTGCAAAGTTCTGAGCACCCCGGAGTCTCTGGGCATCAAGCGCGATGGGGGTGAGGAGACCACGCCCAAGACCGTGGCAAGCCTCTTGCCAGCCCACGAGTGGGGAACCCTCGGTTCTGCATTCCAGACAAATCGCCGAGAAAGCTTCTATCAGAGGGACCTGGAGGAGAAGATGGTCCACAAGGTCACCATGGTCACTGTGAGGATCATAACCTCCTCTGTCAGTGGCATGACCAACGTGAGTGCGCCCCACCCAGCCACCCACGGGCTGGCATGCTGCAGCTGCACTGCCCCGGCTGGCGGGGCTTGCGCGTGTCCCGAACT
>NW_011889720.1:0-2756 GCF_000151845.1 Pteropus vampyrus
TTCTACCTAATATTTAAACTCAGAACCGTTGTGATAAAAGAACTGGCAGGGGTTGAGTTTCTCTCTCTGCCTGGTGTTTCTCTGAGGAATCCAAGGGCCCTGGAGCCATAAAGAGACTAGTGTGTCCCCTGCTCTGGTGCCACTCCACAGTTTTGTTTGGCTATTATCGTGGAAGAGAACTTTTTCCAAACAAATGGAACTCATTGGACTGAACCGTCTGTTAAGGCCACCGATGCACATTAATCAGGTGTCTGTAGGGATCCCAGAGGATCACAGCAACGAGGTAGTCCCACCCTCCGGCCCTCTCTTCCCTGTCACTTTGGTTTAGGCGACACATTCTCTATCCTGTGAGTTGCAAAGTGGCTGACTTTACAATCAAGCAAAAAGTCAGTGAACTTGGAGAGAGGAAAGAAGGGTCCCAGTCTCAACACTGCTACTCATTTAAAGTCAGTTGCCTCGTTTGGATATTGCATTGCTATGGTTTCTCAAAAGGAAGCAGCAGGACTAAATTATGTTCTTTCTAGCTAAAGATTATGGTTTTATGACTCAGATAGGACATCAGTCTTCCTGACCAGGAAGGACAGAGAAATGTGTACAAATATAGGATTTTAGAATGATGATTAAGAAAAAAAACAGAGCTTATCAAGTAGCTACAGCTCCTGCTTTCTAGACAGTGAGATTCACTTCCCTGAGAAGCAGGCGCCAGGAGCCGTGGGGACGTGGCGGCCATGTTTGCATCAGATCTCCTTCCCCAGCGCCATTCTGCTCCTCCCCGCAAAGACCCCCGTCAGGGTTTGATGTTCGGCTTCTGGCAGCACAGCGACCTTTCCTCCTGACGTGAATAAGCAATGCACTTAGCCTCTTTTCCTGGGGTGGGGAGGCTTGACTGGCATCAAAAGTCCCAGAGGCCTTCTAGTTTATTTGTGTTTCAGCCATAGACTTCAAAAACCGATTGCTCACCAATCTGACAGTCCTGCTCAAGGCCGGAGTGACCTTCCCCCCAACTTTCCACATTGATTATTCTAAGGAGTCTTCCAACTTGAATTAAAAATATTAAAATTTAAACAATGAGCAGCCCTTCTAAAGCTTTTGAATCCTAAAATGAAATGTCTTCAGATATTCTTAAAAATGTGAGGGCAGGTGCAGGAGTGGGTGTGCTAGAGGTAGGGACCTGGCAGGACACAGATATTTCTCTTCAAAGGTTAATGAAGGAGACTTTAATAAAGATGTTGAGAACCAATGTGGTGGCAAAGAACCCATGGACTAGCCTCAGCGGGAAGCTGTTGGTACTTCTAGGGCCACAGTTGAGGGGCCACCTACAGAATCTGGGTCTGGGAGGAGGAATATATCCTCTTCCAAACCACTGTCTACAGGAGTAAACATCAGAACTCTCTCTTCTCTGATCTTCAGTCCCTTTAATTTCCACCAGTGCCTCTCTTTGGCTAAGCCCAACCAGAAGCTGGAGGACCATAGAATCTGGATGGATCTGGAGGTCTGCATGTAGGGAATAAAAAAAGTGAAGGAGAGGGGAGAGCAGATGCAAAGGGGCAATAGGAGAATATCCAACAGAAGGGGATTTTGCAAATGCGGTATCAGATCTATCTGAGACCAAGTCAAAACTCAGTCGTACTAGGAGATGGACTGGGGAAACCGGAGAGAACCAGATGCCAAATCTCAGGAGCAGGATGAGTAACTAAAGGACAAAGGGATTAAAGAAACAGGGCTGCCTCATTATTATAGCATGGGTCTCTAAGTTATCAGGAAAATCTCCTCTAGTTATTCTTTGTCAATGCTAAGTGCTTTCTTAGAACAAATAATAATCAATTTGTGTCTTTTTTCTTTTGGGTTTTTCTGCTTATCACTCGGCATCAGTTTTTCTGCGACTCTCAACCAACTTACTTTCCCGATGTTGTTCTTTTTTTTTTTTTTAATTTTTATTTTGCAATTAGAGTTGACATTCAATACTATTTTATACTAGTTTTAAGCATACAGCATAGCGGTTAGACATTTATATAATTTACAAAGTGTTCCCACTGGTTAGTCTAGCACCCACCTGGCACTATATATACTTATGACAATGTCATTGACTGTATTTCCTATACGGGATTTCACATCTCCATGACTATTTCGTAACTACCAATTTGTATTTCTTAATCTCACCTTTCTTTTACCCAGCTCCAACCCCCTCCTATCCGGCAGTCATCAGTTTGTCTTCTGTATCTATGAGTCTGTTTCCGTTTTGTTTGTTCGATTAGTTTGTTCTTTAGATTCCACATATAAGTGAAACCATATGGTATTTGTCTTTCTCTGTCTGACTCATTTCACTTAGCATGATACCCTCTAGATCCATCCATGTTGCTGCAAATGATCAGATTTCATTTTTTTGTGGCCGGGTAATATTCTGTTGTATATATGTGTGACCTCTTCTTTATCCAATTGATGGCCACTTAGGTTGCTTCCATATCTTGGCTATTGTAAATAGTGCTTCAGTGAACATAGTGGTGCCTATATCTTCTCAAATTAGTGCTTTGGGTTTCTTCAGATAAATATCCAGAAGTGGAATTGCTGGGTCATAAGGCAGTTCTAGTTTTAATTTTTTGAGGAATCTCAAAACTGTTTTCCATAGTGGCAGTAACATTTTGCAGTTCCATCAAAAGTTCTCTTTCCTCCACATCCTTGCCAACATTTGCTGTTTTTGACTTATTCTGGCACATGTGAGGTGATACCTCATTGCGATTTCAATTTACATTTCTCTG
>NW_011889720.1:3588-4775 GCF_000151845.1 Pteropus vampyrus
GTTCAGATTTTCTTACTTCTTGACTCAGTCTTAGAAGAGCATATGTTTTTAGGAATGTATCCATTTCTTTTGGATTGTCCAATAATTGCTCGTAGGATTTTCTTAGAATCCTTTATTTCTATAGAGTCAGTTGTCACTTCTCTTTCATTTCTGATTTTATTTATTTGGGTCCCTTCTTTTTTTCTTGATGAGTCTGGTTAAAGGTTTATTAACTTTTTAAAGGTCTTTCAAAGAACCAGATCTTGGTTTCATTAATCTTTCGTATTGCTTTTATAGACCCTACTTTGTTTATTTCATTCTGATTTTTATTACTTCCTTCCTTCTACTCACTGGGCTTTATTTGCTGTTCTTTTTCTAGTTCTTTTAGGTATAAGGTTACATTGTTTGAAATTTTTCTTGTTTTTTTTTCTTTTTTTTTTTGAGGTGGGCCTGTAGTGCTATAAATTTCCCTCTTAGTACTGCTTAGTACTGCTGTATCCCATAGATTTTGAGTCATTGTGTTTTCATTTTCATTTGTTCCTAGGTATCTTTTTATTTCTTTTCTTGATCTCATTGTTAACCCATTCATTTAGTAGCATGTGATTTACCTTCCATATATTGTGTATTTTTCAGATTTTTTATTGTAATTGATTTCCAGTTTCATACCATTGTGGTTGGAGAGGATGCTTGATATGATTTCAGTCTTCTTAAATTTACCGAGACTTGCTTTGTGGCCTAACATGTGGTCTATCTTGGAAAATGTTCCACGTGCATTTGAGAAGAATGTATATATTCTGCTGCTTTGGGGTGAAATGCTTTAAAAATATCCATTGAATCCATCTGGTCTAGCATATCATTTAAAGCCTCTGTCTCCTTGTTGATTTTCTGTCTGAAAGATCTGTTCATTGGTGTCAGTGGGATATGAAAGTCCTCGACTATGACTGTATTGCTGTCCTTCTCTCCCTTTATGTTAGTTAATATTTGCTTTTTATATTTAGCTGCTCCTATGTTGGGTGTATAAATATTCACTAGGGTTATGTCCTCTTGTATTGATCTCTTTATCATTGTGTAATGTTCTTCTTTGACTCCTAGTATAGCTTTTTTTAGTCTATTTTGTCTGATAGAAGTAGTGCTACCCTAGCTTTTAAAAAATAATTTCCATTTGTATGAAATATCTTTTTGTATCCCTTTCAGTCTGTGCGTGCCTT
>NW_011889720.1:7795-8241 GCF_000151845.1 Pteropus vampyrus
TGAGACTTGTGGCCATTCGCAAAAGTCTCAGTTCACATTGAGGCCAGTCACTGTTTACTTCGGGCCCACAGATCCCTGAGATTTGTTAAAAAAAAATACTGTAGTTCAGGCCGGGGCTGGTTACCAGTCACCAAAAGTGTCCCAAGGTGTGCGAACCTAGGCTTGTTGATTTCTGTTAAGGTCAACTCCTACTGAGAGGGTGGGCTGGGGCTGGTTGCCCAGCAATGAGATCACCACAGGAAATTTGTGAGTTGTGCGAGGCAAGGTCTCAAGGAGTCACCTGTGTGGAGCCAGTGGAACTCACCAGGTCAATGAAGATTCAGAATTAGCTGTATTGGGGGAGGGCTCAGTGCAGGCAAGATGGCATCCACCTGCAGGCTACACAGGAGGAGGGTTCAACAAGGAGACAGTGGTGGCTGTCCCTCCAGCCCTCACCCTGAAGCCAC
>NW_011889720.1:8291-9142 GCF_000151845.1 Pteropus vampyrus
TGATAGAAGTAGTGCTACCCTAGCTTTTAAAAAATAATTTCCATTTGTATGAAATATCTTTTTGTATCCCTTTCAGTCTGTGCGTGCCTTTCAATATGAGATAGGTCTCTTATAAACAGCATAAGTATGGGTCTTGTTTTCTTATCCATTTGACTATCCTATATCTTTGATTAGAGTTTTAATTCCGATCATTTACATTAAAGTAATTATCAATAGGTACATAGTTATTACTATTTTTTTTCATATTTATGTTATTTTTTTTTTCTTCCCCTTCTTCTTAAAGAAGTCCCTTCACCATTTCTTGTAATACTGGCTTGGTGGTGATGAATTCCTTTAGCTTTTTCCTGTCTGGGAAGCTCTTTAATCTCACCTTCAATTTTAACTAATAGCCTTGCTGAGTAGAGTAGTCTTGGTTGCATGTCCTTGCTTTTCATCGTTTTAAATATTTCACTACAATTCCTTCTGGCCTGCAAAGTTTCTGTTGAGAAATCAGCTGGCATTCTTATGGGAGTCTCTTTGTAAGTAACTAGGTGCCTGTCTCTTGCTGCTTTTAGGATTCTCTCTTTGTCTTTAGCTTTTGCCATTTTAATTACAATATATCTTGGTGAAGGTCTGTCTGAGTTTATCTGGTTTGAGATGCTCTTTACTTCTTGGACTCGTGTGTCTATTTCCTTTACCAGGTTATAGAAGTTTAAAGTCATTATTTCTTGAAATAGGTTTTCAATTCCTTGATCTCTCTCCTCTCCTTCTGGTACTCCTATGATGAAAATGTTATGCTGGATGTTGTTCCAGATGTCCCTTAAACTATCCTCATGTTTCTTGATCCTCTCTTCTTTATGCCGTTCCAATTG
>NW_011889720.1:9192-10632 GCF_000151845.1 Pteropus vampyrus
AGGAGGGTTCAACAAGGAGACAGTGGTGGCTGTCCCTCCAGCCCTCACCCTGAAGCCACACAACTTAGTCTTCCCTTGTATGTCTCTGTCGCATCTTGAGCTGTTGTCCCTCTGCTGGATTCCAGGGTGAGTGACTGCTCGTGAGTGAGTCTGTATGCAGGCCCCTTAGGGGGACTTCTGGATTTCTAGCAGCCTCTGTCTCACCCAGACAGACAGTCAGAATCACCATTGATTTTCACAGCTAGATTTTATGGGGACTCCTCTTCTCAGCACTGGAACCTTGGGCTGGGGAGCCGCAGCGTGGGCCTGGGGCCTTTCACTCCACAGCCGAGATATTCCTCCCGATGTTCAACCCCACTAGTAGGTGTGAGACCAGCCTGTTTCGCATCTCTGCCCCTCCTACCAGTCTCCACGTGGCCACCTCTTTATACCCCCAGGTAAAGGAGTTCTGTTCAGCTAGACTTCAGATCATTCTCCAGGTTGACTGTTTCCTAATTTTGTTTTAACTGCAATTTTAATGCAGTCATGGGAGGAGGCATGCACAGAATTCACCCACCCCTCCATCTTGACCTGAGCTTTCTGTGATGCTATTCTTAAACAAAATTGCTTCACTGAGAAATGGGCGACAAAGAGCTACAGATGAAAACATTTCATACGAGCACTATTTCAACTGCTAATTTATAATATTCAGATAAAAAAGATGTTCTGGAATTAAGCCACAACAACTCTGGCTTAAGTCAGACCTGTCGACTGGGAAACAACATTCCAGATATTTTAAAGTTCAATTCATTTGATTTTTCTTATAACAAGATTAGAAAATATGACTAAGCTGAGCAGGATATTTTTTATTAGATAAGTCTGACTTTAAATGAAGCAAATAGATATTAAAATGTTAAAGGAGAAGAAAGAAAGAGGCTTTAGAGATGTTTCCCTCATGGAACTTGTGAACAAAAATGTACACAAAAAAAAAACACACTAGAAATGTTTTAAAAATAAAAGGAAAGATGGCATTTTACATTGTTGTCCATAAAGTTGTTCATGTGGCTGCATTTTTACCTTAAACTCTACTTTGAGTAAAAACCTATGTATAGAAATTTAGTGAAAGAAAGAAATAAAAAAAATTTTTAAAAAATTTAAAAAAAAATGACTACAAAATGATAATGGTAATTTACATGGATTTTTTTTTTTTTTTCCACATACGAAAGCCTGTGAGTGTACAGAGATATTACGAGATCCAGACACTCCTGTAGGGATTTCTTTTATAGCTATTGAGCATAAAAGAATTTTTAGATAATAAGAAATGATGCACAGCATCAACTTCAGATGCTCTATAGCATTCTTAATTATGAAACAGTAAAAAGCAAAGAAGTTTTCATATAATAATTTTTTTAAGTGGAGAAAAATCTGAACAAATTTTGCAAAACTCTTCCTTTTATTACA
>NW_011889720.1:11077-13519 GCF_000151845.1 Pteropus vampyrus
TTCTCGCTTCAAACCTTTTTGAAACGTTTATATTGGGATTAGTTTCAACATAAGGGAAATGTAGTAATAGAAAGATGGTAAATTTCTTCTAAATGCTTTTAAAATTACAATAGTTCTTGAGAAAAATTATATGAAGCAAGATCTACATGACCAGCATAACATTTTCTTTAAAAAGCACTGGAAGAATTGATGCTTTGTAACAAAGGAGAATTATACATTTGTAAGTGTCATGGACCTAAGTCTTTGTTGCTTTCTCAATCTATTCTTGTATATAAAGTTCTTATTTTTTGAATGGACTCAAGTGGCCCTGGCTATGAGAGTAATCAATCTCTTATATCATCATTGCTAATTAAAAATTAAAACATTTCACGTTAAACTCGGTACCTTTTTATTTTATTAAAAAGAGGACATTTCTCTTTATCTTTTATATGTTGAAATCACTCACTGCAATCTTATATAAATCAGATATAATGACATTTAAATAAATACTTCTAGTCCTAGTCACCCTGAGGGAGTACTGCATGACGTCAGAGAGCTTTGTGATTGCTCAACCCCTAAGTACAAGCCCTATAAAACGATAGGCTTTGAAATGCTGGTCAGAGTAGACTGAAAAGCAGCTGCTGGAAATAATAGCCAACCCTTAGACAGGACCAAGTTCTGGTTCAGCTCTAAGGGCAGAGAACCGGTGGAGCCAAAGACAAGTTTCTCAAGTCACCTGGTAAGTATAGGGACGCCTCAACACCTCACATCTCAATGATTTTTCTAAATTATTTTTCTTGAAAGATGCTTTCGCTGTTTGCTCTTTTACTCAATTCTGTTTTGTTTTTTTTAATAATGCATTATTTTGTTTTGTTTTGCTTTGCTTTTATATAAAATTTTGACTGAAGGGTTCAGTTAGGTACTGTGATTTTGAAGTTTTCAACTAATTTTTTAATTGCTATTCTTTCATTTGTTGGTTATGTGAATATAAGAAGCATTGATTTTCCTCTTTAAGTTCGAATGCCATAATTTTTATGCACAACTTCTAAGTTTCTATTTAGAAACTATTTAGGAATATATTGTGTCTGTGGATTAGATCAGAGATGCCCAATCTTTTGGCACCAGTGACGGGTCCTCCTATGAGATTCTAATGACCAATGATCTGAGGTGGAGCTGAGGTGGTGATGCTAGCTCTGAGGAGTAGCTGCAAATACAGATAAAGCTTCCCTCACCTCCTGCTGTGCAGCCCGGTTCCTGACAGACCACTGAGTGGTACTTGTCCATGGACCTGGAGTTAGGGACTGCTGGATTTGATTTAAAAATACAAGCTTTGTTTTTAATAATTTTTCTTTTTATGGCAAAAATTATTTCAAATGTTTCAATGAAATTTTTTGGTATTAATTCTCACTATTAATAGAGTTAAGTTATTGAATCCCAGGCATAAGAAAATGAGTTCTCAATAAAATCTACAATTAAAAGCAGAAAAAGAAATGTTTATCTAACAATTTTTATGCTAATAGATATAGAAATATAAATGCATATATATATATACACATATTAAGTTCATGATACCCTAGTTTTATATTAATCAGATGCAAAAACTTAAAGTAGAAGAAACTATCAGGTTTTTGAAACTCAGAAAAGATACTAAACTTGGATGCCACAACTCTAATAAGGACATGGCCCCTAAGTTGTTTCTAGCACTGTAAGACTATGGCATTCAATATATAACTGGGCCAACATGTGCTGGATGATGGATAGGCAGCAGTTGAAAGGGATCTTTATTATTCAAGCACAAATTGATCAGATAGAAACTATACTGCATTTTCAAGCTTTCTATAAGACAAAAATGTTTTTCTGAACTCTGCAAGAACTTTCAGAATCCTCTGCTAGTTACCCTGAATTCCTAGGTATCTACCTACCAAAAAAATGGAAAACACTTACTCACAAACATACCTGTACTCCTATGTTCATTGCAGCATTATTAACAGCAACCAAAACATGGAAACAACCTAAGTGTCCTTCTCCAGTTGACTGAATAAAAAAAGTAGTGGTACATGTGCACAGTGGAATATTACTCAGACGTAAAAAATAATGAAATATTGCCATTTTCAACAACGTGGATGGATCTTGAGCGTATCATGCAATAATAAATGAAATTAGTCAGACAGAAAGGACCAGAACCATACGATTTCACTCATCTGTGGGACATAAAACAGAAAGCAACAAATGAACAAAACAAACGAAGTCATAGACACAGACAACAGTATAGAGGTTACCAGAGGGGAGAGGAGTGGGGAGCACATAAAGAGAGTAAAGAGGGTCAAACATATGGACGGAATGAGAGTAGACTTTGGGTGGTGAGCACACAGTACAACGTACAGATGATGTGTCCTAGAACTGTACACCTGAAACGTATGTAATGCTATTAACAAATGTTACCTCAATGAATTAAAAACAAAC
>NW_011889720.1:15929-16977 GCF_000151845.1 Pteropus vampyrus
TTGAGGTCTTTACTGAAAAACGAGATCTGTAAGGAAAAGTTATTATTTTTAACAAACATGTTATGATTATTTAATCTGCAACTTATATTTTTGCTGTTAACAATTTATTTACTTTGTCCCAAACTGTAACTCAACAATGTTCAATTTCGTTAAAAGAAAATTTTATATTTTTCAATAAATTATACCAGGCCTATGGGTTAGAAAATAGGGCTTTTTAGTAATATACTCGCTGGCTCCAGACACACTTATTTTTCTTTAGTAGCAATCATTTGTAAATCTGCAACCAAACTGGGGCCTGGGAGAATGAGGTGAAGGGTTAAAGAAGTACAAATTAGTAGCCGATGGATGGTCATGGGGATGGGGAGCATGGCAGAGGGAATGCAGTTAGCATTAATATGATGGCTAAGTGGAGGGCCAGGGGAGAGACGGAGCAATTGGGAGGATCTTTTTATAAAACTGTATTGATGTCTAACCAATGTACTGTATACTTGAAACTAATTTAATAAATAAATAAATTTATTTAAAAAAATGAAACTAATATGGTAAAAAGAAGACACAGTATAAACTGGAGAAATTGTAAGGTTAATCATAGTACTTGTTTTTTAAATTCCTGCTCAAACTGAGCATTAGATGATGCTTTCTTCATATGACCAATAGCTGAATATTTAGATGGCACAATGCAGGTGGCATAGCTTTTAAGAAGTAAAGAGCGTCTCCTCCCAATAGCAGAACACAACTCAAATATCTCTCCATTTTTTTAAAAAATATATTATCTGCTCAGTTAATATACTGTGTCTTAAGTCACTCCCAGAAAATGCCACAATGTGTTGGATTATTCCTCTCTCACCTATCCTTTGTTTTAGGTGAATTTTTCCATTAGTATATTTGTGATAGAAAACGAGTTGGGTGTTGGAATTCATTCTTATCAGACTCCGAGAAATTTAGAACTTTGACATATTTATCATTTCTTGTTAAAACTCTTTGATTTCCTTTCCCCCACATTTCTCAGCGATAACATCGCAGAAAACTGGGGACAAAGGAAACGCCA
>NW_011889720.1:17027-20786 GCF_000151845.1 Pteropus vampyrus
TGTTTTTTAAATTCCTGCTCAAACTGAGCATTAGATGATGCTTTCTTCATATGACCAATAGCTGAATATTTAGATGGCACAATGCAGGTGGCATAGCTTTTAAGAAGTAAAGAGCGTCTCCTCCCAATAGCAGAACACAACTCAAATATCTCTCCATTTTTTTAAAAAATATATTATCTGCTCAGTTAATATACTGTGTCTTAAGTCACTCCCAGATAATGCCACAGTGTGTTGGATTATTCTTCTCTCACCTATCCTTTGTTTTAGGTGAATTTTTCCATTAGTATATTTGTGATAGAAAACGAGTTGGGTGTTGGAATTCATTTTTATCAGACTCCGAGAAATTTAGAACTTTGACATATTTATCATTTCTTGTTAAAACTCTTTGATTTCCTTTCCCCCACATTTCTCAGCGATAACATCGCAGAAAACTGGGGACAAAGGAAACGCCAAGCGGATTCGATCTTCACTGACTTGTATAGCAGAGAACTAAGAAAATTGGCTGCGAAGAAGTACCTGGAGGAAGTTCTTAAAAATAAGAAGAAGTAAAGAAACAGAAAACTTGCTAAAATGAAAAATTATAAATAACTTTCAAGCAGAAACTACAAATGGAGACTTATCTACCTCTCTAGCTCATCACTATCTTTTCTCTTCGAAGCAGTAATTCTCAGCCTTGCCTGCCATTATGCAGAATGCTTAAAATACTGATGTCTGAACTGAATCCTAAATTCATTGCCAGGCAATCAGTGCCTCTAACAATGTTCCTCTAGACATTTATATTTTTTAAGAGTTTCCCAATTGATTCTACTTTGCCTCTAGGGTTAAAAATAATGACTGAACTGTTATCTAGTCTGAATCTGGAAACAGGTTTTATCAAAAGTGCTGATTTTTAAAATGTGTAAAGCACATTCAATCGGCAATTTAATATCATATGGAACTCCCTTGATGTGTGTATTTAATTCTTTTATTTTACCAAAGTAAGCCACAAGTCTTTTGTCTTCTGAGGGTCTGTGAGATCTCTTTCTCTATGTAGTGTGTAAATATTGGAGCACAATAAATAGAATGTGGATCCTCTTGCTCCTTTTACACCAATTATTTTCTTTAGATGATAAGAATTAAAATAGGACAATTCTGACTGGGTGAGCTCGGAGAAGATGATGCTCTTGGCCCATCAGATTATAATTCGTTAAGTATAATTTTAGCTACTTTAAGGTCAAAGAACTAACTAACCTCAAAGGTAATTATTTAACTCTCAGAGCACTTTACAGAGCACAGATAATAGCATAGGTCACACATCATCACTTCTTTAGATGCTTTCTTATAGAAAAGCCTTAACATGCCCAATTTTCTTTTCCCGTTTTTCAGTTTGCAGTCAAAAAACTGATGAAAAAGTTTTTGGAGCAAAGCTGGCGACAGCTTCCCAATGGTAGGTATATTAGTTTGTTCTTATCATATTCTTACAGCAGTCATCCAGGTATTTAAGTACATAAGAGTCACTTGATGAGACACATCTTTGAGTTCTCACAATGAGACCTCATCTGAAAAGGACGCTTCTACCTGTAGTGAACCCCAAGCAGTAAACGGCTTAAAAAGATTAACACAGGGTGCTGATCACATAAAAGAGAAAGTTCACAAGGAGTAAACAGTTTGTGATCTCCTAGGTTACTCAGAAGTGTTCTTATGCTTCTGTCGAGATATAAAACCGAGGAGACTGTAGCACACTGATGAGAAAGACCGGTTTTCTTTCTTTCTCTCTTTCTTTCTTTCTTTCTTTCTTTCTTTCTTTCTTTCTTTCTTTCTTTCTTTCTTTCTTTCTTTCTTTCTTTCTTTCTTTTGAGACTCAATCTATATTGCTTTTATTAGTTGAAGGTTTAGTTCCACAACTGACTGCTAGCAACTCATTTAAGTTCAGGGAAATACCGCCAAATTACAGCATTGCTTGTTTTTGTGAAAATACCAAGGCATTCTGGGTCTAGTTGTATTCTTACAAACATAGCAAACTTTATGCAGAAAAAGTCACATTTGGTTAATTTCATCAATAAAATGAGCGTAGGTACTATGACTCTAAAACTATTCACTGTGAAATATGATTTGAGAAAACAAAAATAGTTTTTTTTCTTTGTTAAGTAATAGATTTTTTGTCACAATTGCTTTTATATATACAGGGATACAAGATATATTTCTGTCCTGAGTTACCTTAAGATTTACGTTTGCTCATAAAAATATGTGAATAATACTTGGCAAGAGCTTAGTGAAATGTTATGTCATCACTATATCAAATGTTGGCAAAATTTTTCTCTAAAGGCTATATTTTTGGCTTGTGGGCTATCTGGCTTTCATTACAACTACTCAACTCTGTTACTGTAGCATAAAAGCAGCCACGAATAACTCATAAGTAATAGGAGTGGCTGCATTACAATAAAACTTTATTAGTAAAGCACAAAAGTAGGCTGGACTACAACCTCTGACTATGTGTAGGACACTAAGTTAGATCCAGCTCAGACTGAAGACAATTCATGGTCTTTTTTCAGTCCCTGGGGCAAATATCTAAGGGTTTTCATGAGAGTCCTCGAGAGTAGACAGGGTATCTGAGAAGACAGCTGTACAATGGGTCGTTTTAGTCCACTGATTATCCCTCATATCTAAAAGACATAACTGGTCAGGGGTGATGCACATGCCCATTTGTTATTATGAATAGATACTTCAAAGAAATGAGTCTATTGGCTCAAACGAGAAAGTTAATCCCATATAACTCCTCGAAAGTGTTTATAAAAAGTCCCCTCAATTAAATTAAGACATACAACAGGCACTAAAATATAAAGGAGAATTAATCACCCTGTTTAAGTGTTTGATTATCCGTAAGGTTCTATTTTTCATCCTTTTAATTTCTTTTTGGGATCAGTAGCATTGGACAAATTCTTTTAACTAGAAATCCTGTGTATCAACTATTTGTGAATATTACAAATGGGTAATTATTAAAAACTAACCAGAGCACCTGTTCTCATTGCAGTTTTCCTTCTGACAATCAGTCATTTCGAAGATGCCCCCTTGACATCCCCCAACACAGGCTCCTGTCACAGGCCGTTCACCAGGGTCAAAGAGAAATAGATGTGTATCAAATGAGTGGATAACTGAATGAAACTAAAGTACTGTAATAAAAATATTTTATGCTTAAATACCAAGTTCATCTTTTTAAGAATTCTTGAAGAAAAATGATTGGGTGAAGTAATTATGTTTTGAGTTCTATACAAGAAATCCAATCAATTAACTTTACTATTAAAACCAAATAAAATGCTATGTTGTGCATGTTGTAATTTATTCTAATTTATTAACTGCGATGTTTATATTGCAAATGCTCTTGGAGAGTTCTAAAATTTGTCTTTAACTCATGACAATTCTAGAATTTCATATGCTGTATATTTTTTCTGACAAAAATATATTTAATAATAAATAAATACCAGGTTAATTCCAACTACATGCAGCTTTTCGGAAGTATAGTAATAGAAGAAAAAAAATGATGTGTTCGTTTATAGAGCATATTTAACTATTCATAAGAGTGGAGCAGAAACCCACTGTGTCCAAATTTGAATGTTAAGCAGATAGAGCACTGTGCTAAATGAACCTCATAGCGTCTAAGAGAATACCGACAAAGATAGACTTCCTTTAAAAAAAGATGTTTAAAAAATATTAGGCATTTTCACATTTGTAAGCAACTTTTATTTTGAAGGGGATTAAAAAATCTCTTAAATTAGGGTCTCT
>NW_011889720.1:21186-21534 GCF_000151845.1 Pteropus vampyrus
ATATGGATGAAAAAAAGTCATAAAAAAGATAAATTCTAGGAGATACTCTAAAAATATTCCATAAATAAAACAAGAACCGAATACAGAAACAGAAAGATGAAAAATCACTTGGACTTTAAAACTGCCTAAATTAAAATAAAATTGAACAGAAGAGTTGTATTTCAAATCAAATAAATTGCGTACAATATTATAGATAAATCAAAAAGAAAAAAAGCGTCGCTGATAATCAAAATGGTGGGGTTCTTCACCTAGTAAACAGAAGTTTTAGAATGAGAGAAAGAAGAACAGAAATGGGAGAAAAGAATCAAAGAAATATCAGAAAAATCATTTTTCCCTTCCCAAGATTGT
>NW_011889720.1:21584-23455 GCF_000151845.1 Pteropus vampyrus
TGAACAACCAAGGATTCCCAGACATTTGAGGAAAACTTGAAGAAAAGAGTCAAATTTTTAAAAAATGAATATGGATGAAAAAAAGTCATGAAAAAGATAAATTCTAGGAGATACTCTAAAAATATTGCATAAATAAAACAAGAACCGAATACAGAAACAGAAAGATGAAAAATCATTTGGACTTTAAAGCTGCCTAAATTAAAATAAAATTGAACAGAAGAGTTGTATTTCAAATCAAATAAATTGCGTACAATATTAAGATAAATCAAAAAGAAAAAAAGCGTCGCTGATAATCAGAATGGTGGGGTTCTTCACCTAGCAAACAGAAGTTTTAGAATGAGAGAAAGAAGAACAGAAATGGGAGAAAAGAATCAAAGAAATATCAGAAAAATCATTTTTCCCTTCCCAAGATTGTATTTCACATGCCATCAGGCCACTTGCCTATTTTTCTCCTCAATACATGCATATCGTATAATGTATGAACTGACACAGAATATCTAATTAGTTGGTTCGATTTGTCGGTTTGAGACTTACTTACATTCATTTGTGAAGGGCACAAAATTTTCCACAATAATCAGTTATTAACATAGCAAATTAAAATGGAGGATGTTTCTAGACATCTTAACCATATTCATATTTACAGCTTCTGGGGGTGATAAATACTTAGTTTTCTAACGTCTCTGTAAGAATTAAATTGAATCTATCCAGTTATATCTTTTCTTCAGTGTTTATGTAAAACAAAATAACTATATAGTAGCATATACTATCTTAATATTAAACTAACACATACCACACTGTTTCTGGGACTCAGATACAGAAACTTTATTCTATAGCATATCTCAAAGGTAGAGACTAAGAATTCTATGATAATATGTACAAATCCCTGAGACCCTGGGAGCTGCACATTTCAGTAGATCTAGATTTTAGCAAAATACACTCCAATGATTTATTTGCCTATTCTTGTTTGGGATTCCAAACTCAAACGGTTCCCTCTCTGGTTAACTGATAGCAGCTGCAATTGTCTGAAAGGAGAGAGAGGGGAAAAAAACGCATTAAAAGCACCTGCCTTTTCACGATCTTTTGCCGCCAGCTTTCTCTCCCCGACTATAAGAGAGAAAACATTTCCTTGGCCCTTCTCTTTTGCCTCATGTAATTGCAAGTCTCCTGCAAGATGCATCTCCTTTCATACTTCACCTTTTCTCATTTTTCTCCCCACACAATTGTGCTCTTTCGTTTTTCTCTTCCTGGGAAACCCGCCCTGGTTTCATAATTTTGCTTCTTTCCCTTTGGCTCTTCTGTTCTGTGTGGTCTTGTGGCTTCGTGCACTGGGGCCTCTTGCTCTGCTTCTTGCTTTAGCCACATATTAACCTCATTTGTTCCGGTGACAGAAAATTTATAGATCTCCCGAGATTTCTTTTTGTCTCTTAGATTTTCTTTCTACTAGACACATAGGCGATGCTTGTTATATTTCTCAATTTACATTTTTCTTTTTCTTTCTGGTTTAAAAACCTAGAATCTTTGAGCTAGAAGTTGCCATTGTATGTTAAGCAACTTTGCCATTAGTCTTAGTTTTTACTCCAAAGACATTTTCTCTTTACCTTGATAATAATGCAGATAAAGGGACTTCGGTCACCGTCTTCTACGCTTGAGTAGAAATTAATGAGATCGAGGTTTGTAGCACCAGGCATATGTCAAAGAAGAGAATTTATCAAAGAAGCATAAGTCTGAAATTGTGTGCAGGTAGAGAAGATAAGACTAACAGAATAGAACTGAGAACTAAAATTCTTATATTAAGGGTAAGTAGTTGATTAGCAAGATGTGAACCTGAAAATATACTTGCAAAGAAAAAGCAAAATGGCAAATAAAATGTG
>NW_011889720.1:23505-23943 GCF_000151845.1 Pteropus vampyrus
AGAAAGGTATGAGTAGAAGATCCATCAGATTCCTCAATTTGAGTCAGGTAAAGGAAACCTCAAGACTAGGTTATACTGCTTAAGGAGAAAGTAGAGAGAGAGAGAGAAGAAGAGGGATCAGAAAAGAACCCTAAGGCACTTTGTGGTTTCCGGGTTAGTGGTAGAGAAATGGCAAATACGAAGACAGAGGCCAAAATGAAGATGTGACGTGCAGGGAAATGTGAAGGTTTTTATCCCTATACCTGCATATTTGCATCACTAAAATCTCAACCTATTGTATTAATATTTGTTTATATAATTAAATGATCTAATATGAATTATAGCTTAGATCTCTGTGACTGGCTTTATCAGAATTATTTAATTGTATTCGCTAGTTCCTGAAAGTTCAGATTACAAATATCACATCGCAAATCTTGGGCTGATCAAATGCCAATGCAA
>NW_011889720.1:24913-26197 GCF_000151845.1 Pteropus vampyrus
AAAAAAGGCGTAGATGCTAGATGGGCCGCTGCTTTGGAACACAGACAGGAGCACAGTCTTGTTGGAATGGAAGATGGCTGAGAAAGGTAGAGGGGAGAGGCCAGATTGGTTTTTTAAAATGAAGATCATGAATAAAATGAAAGAGTAAACATTATGATAAATTTAAGCCTTCTTCAATCTCTACAGATACCTTCATTTTCCCTAAGTGTTAAACTTTTTCAAAATCTCTTAAACTGTGGGGATCAGTGATTTGCAATCTCAGCTTTTCTAAAATTTAGTGATATATCTGATTTTGGAGAATGCAGACAAATCATGGAGACTTGCCTAGAGTTCAGAAGAAAGTTCTGAAGGCAATGTTCTCAACTTAGCGGCAAGCCCACAACCCCCACCTGGAAAGGAAAGTTGGATTTGTATTTCAGTATCATTTTGAGCATCTGCAAATGTCACACACAGAACTTTGTTTTACTTCTGTAACCTGCACATGGTGTATATTGAGTTAGAAGCCCTTCTGACTTAAAGAGATCTATTTACCTTAGGACAAAAATATCTTTAGTTGTTATATGGTTTGTATCAACTCACCAAATATCTATCTTTCAATGTAGAGATAAGACAGTAGGTTAATAATTCTTTACAAGCTTCTAATATTGATAAAGAAGCTAATGTTTGTCTCTCCAGCCAAATTCTTCTGTCACAATTGTCTAGGTACATACTGAGTCTTCAACTAAATTGTGACATATTTAAAAATTGTAATCATGCTTTAATATAATTTAATGATAATATTAAAGGAGTGTTTTTAAGTCTTAAAAAAAGTTTTGAAAAGTTGCTTTCTAAGTTTTCTAAATAAGTAAAGCTATTACCTATAATTTTACTTCTGTTATGCCTATTTCAATTTTTTACTTTTCCTATGCTGCTTTATCCACGTGCATATAAAAGCCACGTACAATTTACCAGTTTACTCTTTCACTTAATATCATCTGATGAATATTTTTCCATGTTTCTGTAGTTTTAAAAATAGCTATTATATTAGTGCCAATAATTGAATTTACTTTATGCAAATTTTAAAACGTCTTTTACTTCTTTCTCTTAGTAATTTTGAAGCATTAATTTTACTGTGTTCATTTATTTTTGCTTTCATGATGACTAACTCAATCACCCTTTATTTTTTCTAATGCTACAATTATGTATTAATAGTTGTTCTTTATATTACTTTGAATTCTCTTCTAGAGATAGTAAGTATAACTTCAAAGACATATGTCTTCTCATAGCTCATTAATTAAATTCCAG
>NW_011889721.1:0-287 GCF_000151845.1 Pteropus vampyrus
AACTATCTTGCAATAGCTGTTCTCTCATACTGGGTATTCAAATGGAAAAGAATTATGTAATAAGTCTAAAGAGGAATAATAGTTTGAATTATTTCATTATTGTCCTATATTTTGGGATTTGTTATTTTGATTTCTCTGTTGGAACAGTTAGTAGGAATTCCAATCCCACACTCAGCCTTTTCCTCCAGTGGTCATTGTCTTCTGTATTTTTAATGAGCAATTCTGTCGTGCACTTGGGGAATATAAATTGAGAACTGACTAACTTCAAGGCGAAGCTGTAGTGTGCT
>NW_011889721.1:3890-4416 GCF_000151845.1 Pteropus vampyrus
AGACCATGCAGTATAACAGCAAGGACAAAGAACAGTGAAATCAATTTGTGTTTGAAATAATGTCCTCAGGCAGAACCATGTGAAGAAAGGTATTCAGTAATAAAAAGAGAACCGTCATGGTGTGAGCGGGATTTACAAAGCTTGGTCGGAAGAGATTTTTGCATATTGGATGAAGACTAGACCAGAATTAGAATGTGCCCATTTGGGTTTGGCACAAAAGAGATCAAAACCCAAAACCCAAGAAAAAAACAGAAAAGATGTCACACAGGAAAAGGGAGAAAGGGGCTAACCTCATGCTCTCTTGGACCACATAAGACAAACTGGTCAAATAACTATGAAATAGGTACAGGAAAAAGAATTCTTCTACTGCTTGATACTAAAAATGTCCAATTTTCATGATACTTAATGTATTTTCTTTTGTCAAGTGTTGCTTTATCCCTTTGCTCATGTTCTCTTGGGTGTATAATCTGTAAAATGTTTGACACTATAAAGATAACACTTTTGAACAAATTTATTTTTGTTCTTT
>NW_011889721.1:4466-6090 GCF_000151845.1 Pteropus vampyrus
TTTATCCCTTTGCTCATGTTCTCTTGGGTGTATAATCTGTAAAATGTTTGACACTATAAAGATAACACTTTTGAACAAATTTATTTTTGTTCTTTTATTATTTTGCTGGATATCAAGTGAATGTAATTGGGATTAGAAAGCCACCAGAACCAAAGAAAATAGTTCTTCTTCACAGTCTCTTAAGGACAACGTGTGCTTACTGAATCTCTATTTATCCCTATCTATTTTATTCTTCCTTCTTACTCTCTTTCTCTCCTTTATCTTTATTGAACAGATTTTTTTATGTTTTATTAAATACAGAGAAGAAATGGTCATCCGAATTTGGAGCCCAAGTTTGTCTACTGGAAGCTTAAGAATTGGAATTGCTGGAAACCATTTCTATAGTAGATAAGGGAGAAAGAACACTGATCTGGCCAGCAAAGGTTGTAGCCATTACTAGCACAATCAGTATAGCTGAGGCTGAGACAAAATGGAAATGACATAATGCAGGAGGCCATGGTATGCTGCATGCGCACGCTTGTGTGTGTGTGTATGTGTGTGTCTGTGTGTGTGTGTGTGACTTGTGGATGAGATCAGTCCTCAGAGCAGGGGGGATCATATATTCCAGGTGACTCTTGCAGTTACAGGGGCCAGAACTCAGTCAAGAGAAGGTACTAAGGAGGGAATTGTTTCCATGCATGAGACACCTTATCAACAAGATTAATGAAGTGCAAAAGGTAGTGTGGATGAGGTCCCTGTGCCTGAGGTTTCAGCAGTATCAGAGAGGCCACTTCACACTTCAACTTGTCTAACACCATCTCTCATCACTCTCCCTCACATTCATTCACCTTGCAAACTGGCTTTACTTTTTTTGATTTGAACATTTGAAACAAGCACCTTCCTCAGGGACTTTGCACAGTCCAGTCCTTCTGCCAGGCATACACTTCTCCATAAAAACCTTGCATCTCCCTTCTTCTCTTATGTTAAACTTAAAAAAAAAGGTCAGGACCAAAAGCTTCTCTAAAAGAAAAGGTATATTGAGCCAAATTCTAGCCAAAAAAGGACCAGGTCTAGGGGCATGAAGTCTAAACCACCAGCAGCAGGGCTAGGTAGAGAAAAAGAAACGTGTCCACTGTCCTAAAGTTGACAGGCTCTTTTACACATAATGTTTTAGAGAAGAAAGATGTAAGTTGTTTTGAAGAATTTACATTAGCTACAGATAAGGGGGCTTGGGAAAGGTGAAATGGGGGAAGTTCTAGGACAATCTATAAGAAAGAAATGTTTACTACTTTTGATTGTTTACATGCAACAGTCCTGAAAGTTCATGCACATGCAAAATGCAGTGGCAGCCAGTGGTTGCTACAGAAGTTGATTCAAAGCTCCAACATACATTCAGGAATGTGAGCAATCTTCATTTATGTGGTCCCCAACTATTAGATGGTTAACTACTATTGTCCGTTTCTCTCACTTTCTGGCCTCACTGTAATTTAATTAGGACATCTCAAAACTTTTCCTTTCTCATTTACTTGAAGTCTCTTAAAATGTCACCTTGTTTGCAGGTCTTACCTATATATCCATGAAAAATACAATGCCTAATTACTTTCTCCTTTAGATCTGCTTTCCTTTTCTTCATACCATTTGTCAC
>NW_011889721.1:6140-7318 GCF_000151845.1 Pteropus vampyrus
TTTGGCACAAAAGAGATCAAAACCCAAAACCCAAGAAAAAAACAGAAAAGATGTCACACAGGAAAAGGGAGAAAGGGGCTAACCTCATGCTCTCTTGGACCACATAAGACAAACTGGTCAAATAACTATGAAATAGGTACAGGAAAAAGAATTCTTCTACTGCTTGATACTAAAAATGTCCAACTTTCATGATACTTAATGTACTTTCTTTTGTCAAGTGTTGCTTTATCCCTTTGCTCATGTTCTCTTGGGTGTATAATCTGTAAAATGTTTGACACTATAAAGATAACACCTCTTCGGTCTTTTGAACAAATTTATTTTTGTTCTTTTATTATTTTGCTGGACATCAAGTGAATGTAATTGAGATTAGAAAGCCACCAGAACCAAAGAAAATAGCTCTTCTTCACAGTCTCTTAAGGACAACCTGTGCTTACTGAATTTCTATTCATCCCTATCCATTTTATTCTTCCTCCCTACTCTCTTTCTCTCCTTTATCTTTATTGAACAGATTTTTTTATCTTTTATTAAATACAGAGCAGAAATGACCATCCCAATTTGGAACCCAAGTTTGTCTATGGGAGGCTTAAGAATTGGAATTGCTGGAAACCATTTCTATAGTAGATAAGGGAGAAAGAACACTGATCTGGCCAGCAAAGGTTGTGGCCATTACTAGCACAATCAGTATAGCTGAGGCTGAGACGAAATGGAAATGACATAATGCAGGAGGCCATGGTATGCTGCATGCGCACGCTTGCTTGTGTGTATGTGTGTGTCTGTGTGTGTGTGTGTGACTTGTGAATGAGATCAGTCCTCAGAGCAGGGGGGATCATATATTCCAGGTGACTTTTGCAGTTACAGGGGCCAGTCAAGAGAAGGTACTAAGGAGGGAATTGTTTCCATGCATGAGACATCTTATCAACAAGATTAATGAAGTGCAAAAGGTAGTGTGGATGAGGTCCCTGTGCCTGAGGTTTCAGCAGTATCAGAAAAGCTACTTCACACTTCAACTTATCTAACATCATCTCTCATCACTCTCCCTCACATTCATTCACCTTGCAAACTGACTTTACTTTTTTTTATTTAAACATTTGAAACAAGCACCTTCCTCAGGGACTTTGCACAGTCCAGTCCTTCTGCCAGGCACACACTTCTCCATAAAACCTTGCATCTCCCTTCTT
>NW_011889721.1:8979-9920 GCF_000151845.1 Pteropus vampyrus
ACAAACAGGCCAATTGTCCTAAGACCGAAGAAGTGCCCATGATTGCAGAGGTCAAAGGCTCAGAATCAGGTAATGTAATTATTTTCAGACTATGAAGTAGGACTTGCTCTTTCTATATATTTCCTGGAATTTCTATTTCTTTAACCTCATCTATTCTGTTCAATTTATGTAACTCAATTAATTCAGCTCTCTCTGATACCCAACAGCTTTCCCCATTGTTATTTTCTTACTTTCCCAAATTTATTAACCATGGATCAGAAATATTTGGAAATTCTCATTTACCTAATGAGACATCATCGATTGTTTTAAGAATAATTTTTCTGAAACTGCATATGTAGTACCAAATAATTCTTTTTGTTTTCCTAAAAGAATTGTCATGAGCAGTAGTACTCAAATGGGGAAGAAAAAAAAACTATACTTGATGACCAAGGCAATTTATGTAATTTTATAAGAGAGGAAACTCTGAGACCACTGTTTTTCACTTTTATGCCTGACATTCCTTTGTATATCACTATCTTAACTGCGAATGTAGACTAAAACATACTAGTGTGTTTTGTAGATGGTTACTGGGTTTTATTCTCCTCATGAGGATTCTGTTCTCCTTTAGCTTGGAGACTACAATGACATTGGCAAAATGATTATCAAATACATGTCTCCAAGAAGAGTCTTCACTGAAAGGTAAATTTTAATAAATAGATTAACCTAATACCACCTTAAAATCACAGATGATTTCAATATGATGAAGCAAAATTTTAAATCACACATTGTACTACTATATTATTCTTCATGCTATACTTCTATTCACTGGTATATGGAGGAATGGTGCCCATGTGTAAATGGGGTTTCTATACATGGTTAAAGATTGGTTCATGTTTTTCTATATTTTATTGAATTATCTTTATGTTTCTGCTTGAAATCTTTCCATGCTGCATATAACATGA
>NW_011889721.1:10985-12570 GCF_000151845.1 Pteropus vampyrus
CAAAATGATTATCAAATACATGTCTCCAAGAAGAGTCTTCACTGAAAGGTAAATTTTAATAAATAGATTGACCTAATACCACCTTAAAATCACAGGTGATTTCAACATGACAAAGCAAAATTTTAAATCACACATTGTACTACTATATTATTCCTCATGCTATACTTCTATTCACTGGTATATGGAGGAATGGTGCCCATGTGTAAATGGGGTTTATATACATGGTTAAAGATTGGTTCATGTTTTTCTATATTTTATTGAATTATCTTTATGTTTCTGCTTGAAATCTTTCCATGCTGCATATAACATGACTTTTCATTACTGTAAAAAAAAAAAATGAATTTCCTCTTCTAAATTTTCCAAAAGCACAGAAGAGATGGTGAACAATTGTCATCAGTATCGCCCATTATTTATCTCCATTATACTCAGGGTTTTATTCATCTTTTATGATCAAAGAATGACTCAAGAGAGAGCTTGCATTCCTGTCCAGTCATGTGAATTGGTCACCAGTTTTCTTACTGGTGAACACCAAAGAGAGTTTTAAATACAATTGTCTGAAATAAACTGAAATAACACAGTAACCATGAATGCTGTCTTCAAAAATGAGAACGGATGCCAACAATAATCTGTAGCAGATTATTATAATTATCCTCACTTCTGTTCACTCTGATTATTGTATCAGTTAGCTATTGCTGCATAACAAACTATCCTAAAAGCAAATTATTTAATGTAATGCCTTTATTACCAAGTGAGATTATATGAAGGAGAGTTGTTCTGAACTCTGCTGGTCTCTTTATAAATCTATAGTCAGCTGTGAGTCTCTACATGTGTTTCTAAGGCTCACTCATGATGTTGTGTGTGGCCATGGTACACTTCTCCCTTGAAGCAATATCACTTTACTCTATTTCCCTATCTAGTTTTATCTTCTATTTAAAAAAAAAAAAAAGAATACCAAATGTGAATTGTTTTAACTTACTTCTACTGTTTCTATATCTGTTTATGATACTTCACTTTTTTCCCAGGTAGAAGAGATATCTCCTACTATTTCTCAGTATGAATCAGCTACTTGTGCTCTAGGTCTTACTCTGATCCATGCACTGCTAGCTTTTTCCTTCTAAGTAATTTATTGGAGTATAATTACAGAATACAAACTGCATATAATGAAAATGTACAATTTGATGAATAAAAGGAGCTATACAAAATCAGTCTATACCTCATGTTTGCATTTGTGTATAAGTCAAGAAAGTATAAAATAAACTTTAATGCTTTTTAATGTATTGTTAAACATTTAATATACTTGACCTTCAATTTCCTTATCTCTGAAGGTAATGTAAGATAGTAAATATGACTTCAGACAAGTGTCACGAGAATTAAATTAAATGTGTATGCATATTTTGTTGTCCGAAGAAAATGTTCAAAAGTAAAGTTGTGTGTATGTATACTTGTGTTTAATTATATATTTTTTTCTTTCAAATAAAAATACTCAAATATGTTGCGGTTCCTGTGAATTGGGTAGGAGAGAATGAACACAAAAGACATACAGACACAGACAGGGTAAAAGACTGCATCCCCGAGAGCTGTCAGC
>NW_011889721.1:12620-15607 GCF_000151845.1 Pteropus vampyrus
TTTCCTTCTAAGTAATTTATTGGAGTATAATTACAGAATACAAACTGCATATAATGAAAATGTACAATTTGATGAATAAAAGGAGCTATACAAAAATTTCAGTCTATACCTCATGTTTGCATTTGTGTATAAGTCAAGAAAGTATAAAATAAACTTTAATGCTTTTTAATGTATTATTAAACATTTAATATACTTGACCTTCAATTTCCTTATCTCTGAAGGTAATGTAAGATGGTAAATATGACTTCAGACAAGTGTCACGAGAATTAAATTAAATGTGTATGCATATTTTGTTGTCCGAAGAAAATGTTCAAAAGTAAAGTTGTGTGTATGTATACTTGTGTTTAATTATATATTTTTTTCTTTCAAATAAAAATACTCAAATATGTTGCGGTTCCTGTGAATTGGGTAGGAGAGAATGAACACAAAAGACATACAGACACAGACAGGGTAAAAGACTGCATCCCCGAGAGCTGTCAGCGTTTTATTTTTAAAGGCTGGCATTTGGCTCATGTCCTTTCCCACATCCTTATCTGATCCTAACCTGCCCATTTATGTTCCCTCCCTCAGTACTGAATATCCTTGTTCCTCTGAGAACTTGTTCTGCTTGTTCCAGAGGAAGGTCAGTGCATGCAACTGACTCTTCAGCCCCTTCCTGTGTGCAGGGTGGGGGTGCTTGGGCTTGTGTGCAACGCCTAAGGCAAATACTCAAGATAAGCATAGTCCAAGTTCTCAGGAGTGGCGATGTCCGGCTCACTCCCTTTGGCCGATGTTTCCATGCGTGCCAAGTTCTTCCCAGCAGATGTATCCATGCTTGCCAGGGAACAAGGATTCTCAGCACTTTAACTCCATCATTAACTCCTTCATAAATCCGTATATGTACACAAACACGGACTCACTTACAGTTTCATTCTTTATGTTGAAAGGAAACGACAGAAAGTTGAAGAGGACAGAGTGAAAAGAATGAATGTTTGAATTAACATGAAATTAAAAGTTGTAGAAATTTAGACACAAAGATTTAATGTAAATGGTAGGCAAAAATTTAAATGATAAATTACTTTTACTATCTCAATGCTGCATCAAATCTGAAGCATGTTTACATTTATACAGTGACAAATTCTCTACCAGCTAAAGAAGCTGAATATCTCCAAACCGATTATAAATTTGTTCTACTTAATTAGGGTGAAATTAGAACACAAAATGCCTTTACCTAGGAGAGGCTAAATGATGAACTGAGACATTGAATCTCAGTTTCCTGAATAAAATTTTGTTGGATAAATGGTACTAGACTTATAAGGAGTAGGGGGCAGGTAATTTCACAAGTTATATGAATGTCTAACTACTCTGCTCTACCCCTGAAACTAATATAATATTGGATGTCGACTATAGTTGAAAAATGTTTTAATGTTTGTATTCAATTTTTAATGCTAATGTAAAATTATCACACTAGCAATTTAAAACAAGCACTTATATGCTCTTATAATTCCTGAGGTCAGAAGCAGGAAATGGGTCTCGTTTTGGCTAAAATCAAAATGTTTACAGGGCTCAGTTTCTTCTGGAGGCCACAAGGAAGAAGCTATTTACTTTTCTATTCCAAGCTTAGATTATAGTGCAAAAAAACCTAAACATATTTCTTATAATTAACAAATATTTCATAGTGAGGGACTAAATGACAGCTCTTAACTTGTGATATAAGTATGAAATTCCAAATTGTCTTGGCAAATGTGTTATGAAACCCAGTGTGTAAACCGAAAGTTTATACCAAAAGAATTCAGTTCTTCCCCTTGTTGAAAAGAAAAATAACAATTTTCTACAGATGTCAAGGGTTTTGTCTCTACCACAAGTCAGTATTTTGAAGATTCGAGGTTTCTAATCCATACTGAATTCTCAGTCTTAAATTTGAAAAACATTTTAAATCAGGGTTAGAATAAGGTGCTAGGAGGCTAGTCCTCTGGAAGCCAACAGACTTCATGAGGAAGAACTAATAAATACTCGATTCACTTGACTTCTAAGCTGGTCTTTTGAGAATGCAGAACCTCCAGGAAAACTTCCCCTTCTATCCAGACCCACAGGGAAATCATAAGCTTAGAGGTTGGAGTAACAAGATGAAAATGTGCCTAATGAGCAGACATGGGGAGCTGTAAATAACTCCTCATCTCCAGTCCCTCAGCATGTGAGACCTTGGGCCGGATGAAACCAGGTTGTTGCTTTGGGAGTCCCAAGTTTATCTAGGAGACCAATGCTTGACCATTTCCTATTGTCTTGTCTGGGGAGAGCACTTCAGTCTCCATCATCAGCCACCCAGGAGGTTAGACTTTCACACGGAGACCTTCCCCTCAGGGTTACCAGTCAGGTAAGTCTGAGAGTCCTATAGGTACAGCAGGAAAGAGTCAGAAAGACTCAAAGTCAAGCATATTTACATGAGGTCACTTGACAACCATCAGCCTAGCCCATAGCCTAGAGATCTCTATGATTGTTTGCTTGTCTGATTAACTACTTCATTATTTGTTCATGATGCTACAAAGAGAAGTGAACATTGAACTCAGCAACACATGGGTAATTGCTGACAATTAAGTGATGGAAGCCCAATTAGAGGTGGCAATAGGAGGTAAAAAATATTTCAAGAAAAGTAGAACATATTCAATGAGTTTTGCAATTAAAAGAAGGAGAAAAATAGAGTATTGAGTGTGGAGGGATGTCCAGTGAGAGAGGGCAGTTCTTTATATTTTTATGATGGGGCATATTCGACTATGTACCATATTGACGAGAAAGATCCAGATCCAATATATTGCTTGCAAATATCACCTTGCAGCAGTAGTGCATGAGACATACATTTCACAGTATCTTCTTTCACTATGAGTATTCACATGAAAAAGAATTTACTTGATAAATAAAAAGAGATTTGCTAAATAGATTAGCTTTGCAATTATTTTATTACCTGTGGTCTGAATATAGTCGTGGATTAGTTCTTCATTTGTTTTCTCTGT
>NW_011889721.1:16954-21111 GCF_000151845.1 Pteropus vampyrus
AACAAAACAAGTGAAGCCCTACTTGTTTGGGTCTTGCACTATGATGGTGAAGTCAGACTGCAATGAAATAAATGTTTACATGACATTATGTGCTCAGGCTTAACTCATATGAAGAAAGTTCCTCAGTGTAAAAGGATGAAATTGTCAGATGTATGCAGGACTTATAGAGTGTGGCCTGGGGAGGCCTTGCATGTTTGATGAAGGACAGAACCAGAATTAGACTTGCCCACTGGATTTGTCTAAAATAAGATCAAGACCCAAAGTCTAAGAAAAACAAAGAAAAAATGCCTCAAAGGAGCACTGACAAAGGACCTTGCCTCATCTATTACCCACCACATAAAAACCAACTGGTCAAATAAATACAGAATAGGCACAGGAAAAACCAGTCTTCTATTGCTTGATATTAAAAACATCCAAACTTTGTTGTTTTTTGTATATTTCCTTTTGTGAATCATTGGCTTGTTTATGTATTTATTTATTCGTCAGTTTTCACTTGGGGTATTCAATCTGTAAGGTGTTTCAAACCATATGTTTAGCACCACTTTTGTCTTTTGGACAAAGTTATTATTTTTTTCTCCTTTATTATTTTGCTTGGCTTCAAGGGTGTGTAATCAGGGTTGGAATGCTTCCAGAATTCAATGAAAATTTTTCTTCCTCATCATCTCAGGGACCACCTGAGCTTACTAGATCTTTTTTCTTCTTCAAGTCCATTTTATTCTTCTCTCTCCCTCTATGTTTATTTAACATGTTGCTTATGTTTCTTTAAATGTCTCTTTTTAAAAAGCGCAGAAAAGAGACTTACCAATAGGGAACCCCAAGTGTATTTATCCATGGAAGGCTTACAATAGGAATACTTAGGTACCATTTCAATTCTTTTTGGAAAAGGTGCTTGATCTGAACAGCTTGAGTTGCATCTACACATAGCCTAAATAGTGTAGGAGGGATGAGAAAGACATGCAAACAACACAGATGAGTAGGCCATGGTGTGCTGTGTTGTGTGTGAACATTTATGTATGTGTGTCTTGTGAACTGAAAGCAGTTCTCAGAGCAGAGGTACCTGGACTCTTATATTCCAAGGTGACTTATAATAGATCAGCCATAACTCTATCAAGGGAAGATACTGAAGAGGAGATCCTTTTCAATTCTGAGATGCCTTCACAACCACATTAATAAAGCGCAAGATTTACATAGCGTGGACGAGAGATTCTCTGTGACTTGAAGTTTCAACAGCAACAGGCAAGCCACCTGTTCCTCAACATTCTGACATCAGCTCTCATCATGCTCTGCCTTACTCATTAACACACTGACTCATTTTGAGCCTTGATTTTCTAAGACAATCATCTTCCTTAGGGCCTTGCACTGGCAGTTCCTTCTGCCAGGCAAACACTTCCCAAGATAAAATCGTGTTTCCCACTTAGTCTCTTTGAGATGTCTGTTAAAGGGTCACCTTGTTGGCAGGTCTTGGCTTAACTCTATAAAAAAAAACACCCTCTATCCACTCTCTCTGTTATATGTGATTTCTTTTTCTATAGCATCTGCACCATTGGTATATTATATTATTTTTTATTTGATTATATTCTTTCTCCATCTTTAGATTGTAGAGACTTGTTTTTCAGCATCCTATACTCTGAACAGTACCTGGACCATGGTCTATATTTAATATATATTCCTCAAATGCATAAAAGATATTCTCAATAAAACAGCAATATACATTATGTTTGAAGAACAGGTTGATGGTAGAGAAGGAAATTCTAATGATAAATGGCACTGGAGATGTGTTAATGGGGACTAGGTCACACACCAAATGGGGAAATTATTTTCTTGATTCTAAAATATGAATGCAGCATTTATCCTTGGTTACTGATGCTTGTTTATGTGAAATTTATTTATTTATTTCTATTTTCTGGTAGTCACTTCGAACACATGGAACTAGGGAATGATACACGAAAATCAGAATTTCTTCTTCTGGAATTGTCCAAGGAACCAAAACTGCAGCCCCTCATATTTAGGCTTTTCCTCTCCATGTACCTGATCACTGTGTTTGGAAACCTGCTCATCATCCTGGCCATCAGCTCAGATCCCCACCTCCACACACCCATGTACTTCTTCCTCTCCAACCTGTCCTTGATAGACGTCTGTTTCACCTCCACCACCGTTCCAAAGATGCTGGTGAACATTCAAACACAGACCAAAGTGATAGCCTATGACAGCTGCATCACACAGATGTATTTTTATATACTCTTTGCGGTACTGGATAACTTTATTCTGACCATGATGGCCTATGACCGCTTTGTGGCCATCCGTCACCCCCTGCACTACACAGTCATCATGAACCCCCAGCTCTGTGGACTGTTGATTCCAGTGTCCTGGATCATGAGTGTCCTGAATTCCTTGTTAGAGAACTTAATGGCTTTACAACTGTCCTTCTATACAGACTTGGAAATCCCCTCATTTTTCTGTGAACTCAGTTAAATGGTATGACTTGCCTGTTCTGACACCTTTCTTAATAATGTGATGTATCTTTCAGCTGGGATGTTGGCTGTTGTTCCTTTTGCTGGTATCCTTTATTCTTACTCTAAGATAGCGTCCTCCATACAGAGAATGTCATCAGCCAGGGGAAGTATAAAGCATTTTCCACCTGTACATCTCACCTCTCAGTTGTCTCCTTATTTTATTGTACAAGCTTAGGAGTGTACTTCAGCTCTGCCGCTACCCACTGTTCACACTCAAGTGCCACAGCCTCTGTGATGTACACTGGGGTCACACCCATGCTGAACCCCTTCATCTATAGTCTGAGGAACAAAGACATAAAGGGGGCTCTGAAAAGATTCCTTGGCAGGTAAGCTTTTCAAGGGCCAACTGTACTAGGCCAAAGAAGTGCCCATGAATTCATGATTCAAACCCTCAGGACCAAAAACTCTGACACAAATTAATCTAATCTTTGGACCATAAATATTTGAAAATTCTCATTTATCTCATGTGTTAACATGAATTTCTTAGCATAATTTATTCTTTTGACATATATCATCCCAAGTAATTTTTCTGTTGTTTTTCCAAAAGAAGTCATCAATTGTACTGCTCCTATAGACAAAACCACACTTGGCTACTAAGGTCATTTGTATCATTCTATTGTAAAGGAAAAACCTAAGACCATAGTTTCACTTATATATTCATTATTATTTTCTATAGCACTACCTTCACTGCTCTTTCTGATAATGTAGACTTTAACATGCTAGTATGTGTCTACATGCCTACCATAATCACCAGAAAAAAACTGACTATCAAATACATGTTTCTAAGAAAAGTCTACACAGAAATATAAATGTTAATAAATAGACTGACCTAATATGGGTAGAGTCAGAGATGACTTTAAATATGATGAAACAAAAATAGTCATACATCGTATTACTATGCAAAAATAGTTTCATGCTGCACATCTACTCACTGAAGTGTAGAATACGATGTCCATGTGTAAGAGTCCTTATTTACTGGGGTGAAGAAATACTTTGAGTGTTTTATGTGTTTATTTTTTACTTAACTACTTTTCTGTTTCTGCTTTAAAACTTCCAGCATGCCGCCTACAAATATGACTGCTTCTAGTACTCTAAATTAAATATCTCCGTTTTTCTAATTTTTTTCATAACTACCAAAGGGGGAGTGAATAAACAATATTAATATCATCCATTATATATATCCCCTTTATACTCAGGAATATCTTCAATCTTCATGATCAAAGGATGAATCATACAAGAGTTAAAATCCTGTCTACGGCCATGCCACCCTGAACAAGTCCGATCCCATATGATCTCAGAAGCTAAGCAGGATCGGGCCTGGTTAGTACCTAGATGGGAGACCACCTAAGAAGACCAGGTGCCGTAGGTGTAAAAATTAAAAATAAGGGATTGTAAGCTGACAAGGTCCTTGCAATCTGTGAGGTCAAGCAAGGGTTGCCTCACCTAAAAAAAAAAAAATAAATAAAAACAAAAATAAAAAGTAATATAAATAAAATAAAATCCTGCCCAGTCATGTGAATAAGGATCACAAATTATCCTGCACCAACATGCATGTCCTTCTACTCTCTCCTGAATCCCTAGAAGGGAACTTCAATGGAGCCACTTTTATACAGTTATCTGAAATAAATTTGACAACTGTGAATG
>NW_011889721.1:22161-23341 GCF_000151845.1 Pteropus vampyrus
CACTTGAAATGCAGATACAGCAGAGAAATCTGTAATTTGAAAGAAGAGGGAGAGTTGCTGTGTAAGTTGCATTGTGAATATCCTGAATATAAGGGTTGAGGAGAGGTGAGAATCTCTAGAGACTGTCAGGTAACCAGCAGGAATGGCAGTATGTGATGTTGCAAGTGCCTATGCCAACTTCCTTTTCAGTGGAAGACAGGTTTTATGACCACTAGGTATTTACTTATGCCAAAAAAAAAAAAAATCTCGAAATTCTTCATTTCATCTCGTTATGGCATTTTTTTTCCCCTCTATTTTAATGCTTATCTTCTAGAGGTCTTCTAATTTGTCAAGGCATTCCTTATGTGCAGCAATTATCAAAACTACAGATACAAGATAATGGTTATGTTTATTACAAAATACACGTGGAATATAACATTTTTGATCCCTATGCAGCTTTTTTATTGGTGTGACATGTTAGAAAAATTCTAAAACAGTATCTTGAGTTAGGGATGGCATTAAGCTGCAACTAACAGAAAGTCCTGCCACACTAAAGGCTTCAACAAATTAAAACCATTTATTTGCACATCACAGGTGTAGAGTTAGGGAGGGAGTTCAGGGCCACACTGACAGCTTCATGATATTGTTAAGGAACTAGTCCTCTTTTATTTATTTCTTTGCACCATTCCCAACGTGTGTTTTTTGTCCTTGTGGTCACAGAATAGCTGCTGTACCTCCATACATTACATCCATATCTCATAAAGGAAGAATGGGAAGAAAATCAAGTACCTAGTATTGAAGAGTGTGAGGAGGGTTTGTGGTGTTTTTTAACTTAGTTTTTTGAAGCACAACATACATATGGGAAAGTGTTACATCAAATGTTCAATGAATTTTATGCAAACTAAATATATTCCTTTTAATAAGAATTGCACCAAAAATTAGAACATGTCCAGCCACATAGTAATTTCCTTTGTGCCTAATTACATTCACAACTCCCTCCTCACCACTCTCTAGAATTCTAACAGCATCAATTATGCTTTGCCTGTTTCGAACTTCATGTAAATGGACTCTCACAATGTGTGTTTTTTGTGCCTGCCTTATTTTGTTCAATATTATATTTGTGAGTCTGTATTTTTTTAATTAAAAAATATTTTTGTGAGTTTTTGTTTGTTTGTTTGTCTTGTTCATTTGTTGCTTTAAG